>NC_083839.1:1658232-1665732 GCF_015708825.2 Lethenteron reissneri
CCATCAATAGGGAGAAACACAAACAAATAGACAAAATACATATTTTGCCCGTAATGAAACGGCTATACGCCGTATGGACGTGAAAACTCAATTTCCCTGCTGCCCAAGAATATGGAGGAGACCGTGATGGGTTGACAGCGATGGGACCTCGAGACCGTGATGGGTTGACAGCGATGGGACCTCGAGACCGTGATGGGTTGACAGCGATGGGACCTCGAGACCGTGATGGGTTGACAGCGATGGGGCCTCGAGACCGTGATGGGTTGACAGCGATGGGGCCTCGAGACCGTGATGGGTTGACAGCGATGGGGCCTCGAGTTCAATCCTCCGGCCGTGGGTCACGTCAGTGGCGAGCGACGATGTGGGGAGATTTTTGCGGATTGAGAAAGCGACTGTGAACATTATTGTTAACGAGTAAAATATCATCCAATTAGTCGTATTGATGTATGGATTGGAAAATCCATAGGGCAAATTTTAATGAAATATTTAAATATCCTTTCAAGAAACGTACGTCCGCTCAACGCCGTGGACGTACGTTTGTATTTCACGTCGTTTTTCGACCCAAGCGTTGCTTTGACATGTGTGTAAATTTATCCGGCACAACTTTAGGGCGCAGTGAATGAACGAGATGCGTCGCGGACGTTTTACTCAATTTGCTTGGATCAGCTGTGAAACGGTTCCGGGGTTCCACTGCTCACGTCTGCCCCCCCGCTCCCCTTCTCCCCCCCCCGCCACCACCCATCTCTGCAGGGCCCCATGGGACCTAGGGGACCTCCTGGCCTGCCTGGCCCTTCGGTAAGTCTCCGCACCGCGAGCACTGACCTCACTCGGTAGCCGTTGAACCGCCGTGGGCGAACGTAACGAGTGCAGGGACCTCGTCGCGAGGAGTCTTGGGACCCGGCGGCGCATCCGTGGCTAAATGGTGTCCACGTTGCGCTCGACAACAAGAAGCTGAATGGAAAAAAATATGATAATAGTTTTTTTACCCTTCTATCTGGCAACAAAACTGACACCTTTTTTTTACAAGGAGTCATGTTTGCATAGACCACAATACCTGCAGCCATAATCCTTGAAGTTGATTGGTCCACACCCGAGACAGCTTTCTTTAGAGCCTAGTCTCACATGGGTTGGACCAGATGACGCCAAAAGGCGCACAACTCAAGGACAATGCACCATCAGAGTATGAGAGCTCGGGGTAATGAGGGAAAACAAATCGTTAGTTTCATCTGTACCTGTCAATATCTATTATTTAAAGAACAATTTGATAGTTTCGACATGCGCCATATTTTTCTACAGGAGGTTTTTTGGAAAATGCGCCATATAACTGGGCCTTACCTTGTAAAAGAAATTAAAAAATAGTTGAATTTTAGTTTAGACGTCCCTCGCTTGCGTTATTTATGCGCCCTGCGAAGGTGGTCGTGGTTTTTTGTGTTGTTATTGATGTCGATGCGTGTTTATTTCTTGGTGCCGTGCAGGGCCCAGCTGGATCTTCGGGAGCCCCAGGAGAGCCTGGAGAGCCAGGAGCTTCTGTGAGTCACCGCCAGCGACCGTGCACCCACATCTCACCACGTGCACCCACATCTCACCACGTGCACCCACATCTCACCACGTGCATGGCAGAGGTCGCAAACGGGTTTTGATTCCTTACCCGTACCCGTACCCGGCCGCACCAGGGTCGCAAACGGGTACCCGTACCCATACCCTACCCGATACCCGGCTACCCGGCCGGGTAGGGTACGGGTACGGGTACCCGATTGCGACCTCTGGGATGAAGCCATGTTGCAGGCGCGGGTGGGTTGATTCTAGGAACTTGAATTGTGAGAAGAGACAAGACGTTGGGAAATGAGTGACAAACGGTGACTCACGGCCTACCCGTACCCGGCCGCACCAGGGCCGGGTACGGGTAGCCAGGTATCGGGTAGGGTACGTGTACGGGTACCCGGTTGCGACCTCTGGTGCATTGCCACGCTCGCGCCCATCACGCGTCAAAGCCATTGGGGCCCGAGCCGTGTGGATCGCCACAGGCCTCGGCCTCCCGCCATCGTCTCTGAAATGTGACTCCGGGCAAATGACTGCGCTCACTTTAACACGTAGGCTTCTTCACAAATCTGGCTGTGGCCTGATGAAGCTGGTTGTAATTACTGGCGAAACGCCGTACTCAGTTTGTAAGTGTTGTGGCTTGGCTCTCCAACACACAACCGGTTAGTGCTGTACTAGTACACTACACTATATACTACACTATACACTACACTATACACTACTACACACAACACTATACACTACACTATACACTACACTATACACTACACTATACACTACACTATACACTACACTATACACTAGTGCTGTGCCAGTGACGAATTGGCCACGTTCTCTACCGGCCCCCCCCACTGGTTTCGCTCGTGAGCGGCAGTGCTCGGAGCGTGTGAGAATATCAGAACTGCAAAGGGCCTTTCGACAGAGAAAACCGCGAATGTGACATTGGAATAAAAATCATCGTGGAATGGCCTTTACGGTTTAATTCGATCCGTGTAGGGCTCGCGCCCGATTTTAAATAGCCACGCACGTGGCATTGGCGATGGTGATTGGCCAGTGAGTAGATCAGTTAATCGAATACAACGTCTCAAGACGGTGACTCGTGGTAACGGTGAAGATAAGTGATGTTGACGATAGGGGTTGTCGATGGTGACGATGTTCATGATGACTTTGACGATGGTGGTGGTGTTGATGATGAAGATGATGATGATGATGATTGTGGTGTTGATGGTGACGATGTTTGTGATGATGTTGACGATGTTGAAGATGATGTTGACGTTGTTGATGGTGGTGTTGACGCTGTCCCCACTCTCTCTCTCCCCATCCCCCAGGGTCCCGTTGGCCCTGTTGGACCCGTTGGGTCCCCAGGCCGTGCTGGTGAAGACGTGAGTACCCACCCCACTTTGACGAGATGTTAACTAGTGCGCCTTTTGGCGTCATCTGGTCCAACACCATGTGAGACTAGGCTCTAAGGAAAGCTGTCTCGGGTGTGGACCAATCAACTTCAAGGACAGTGCATACATTATCAGAGTTGTGTTTTTTGTTTGCATTACGACTGCAGGTATTGTGGTCTATGCAAACATGACTCCTTGTAAAAAAAGGTGTCAGTTTTGTTGCCAGATAAAGGGATAAAAAAACAATTATCATATGTTTCTTCTGGCAAATGAGGTTCCAATGGTGAGATGTTAACTACCTCGCCTGGAATACAGGAGGTCGTGGGTTCTGTGAGATGTTAACTACCTCGCCTGGTATACAGGAGGTCGTGGGTTCGATCCCGACCCTGACACCTGCTGTGTCTTTGGCGTTTGCGTGTCTCTCTCTCTCTCTCCCCATGGTCACGTGGATTTTTGTCCGGGTCCTCCGGTTTTTCCCTGCACATTTATAATCAACATCGCGCGTCCAGAATATTTGGCTGCTATAAATGTCCACGTGATGATAAGCCACTTCGTTGAGCTGCCATTCGTGGCCAATTCGCTTCTGAGAAAGAGCTGCACAGCTTAAGTGGGCTGTCAAAATGTAAAAAATAGTTTCTAGTTTTTTTTTTTGCATTAGAGTGTGAGCTCACACCTGCTCAATCAACGGCCGGAATGTGCGCGAGGATTCTCTCTCGATGCGTGAACGTTCATCGATGTACGCGTCTTGTGCCTCTGCCCAGGGTCACCCCGGCAAGGCTGGCATCTCCGGCGAGCGCGGGGCTCCCGGTTCTCAGGTACGCGAGCATCACGATCTCACAGGGGGTTCCCGCACGGGGGAGAGAGGCGCGCGGGTCTACCCCGGCGGCGTCAAAACCCAGCGCAGCAACCCCGCCCCTCCTCGTGAAGGCCCACGGGCCCGACCTGCGGAGCCAGCCGCAGCACCAGTAGCAGTGTGGCAGCAGCAGTAGCAACAGCAGTGTAGCGGTAGCTGCAGCAGCAGTAACAGTAGCAGCGTGGCAGTAGCAGCAGCAGTAGCGGTAGTAGCAGCAGCAGCAACGGTGGCAACAGCAGCAGTGGCAACAGCAGTAGCAGCAGCAGTGTAGCAGTAGTAGCGGTAGTAGCAGCAGCAGCAGTGGCAACAGCAGTAGCAGCAGCAGTGTAGCAGCAGTAGTGGTAGCAGTAGCAACAGCGGTAGCAGCAGTAGCAACAGCAGTCGTAGTGGTATAGCAGCAGCGGCAGCAGTAGCAACAGCGGTAGCAGCAGTAGCAACAGCAGTCGTAGTGGTATAGCAGCAGCGGCAGCAGTAGCAACAGCAGTGTAGCGGTAGCTGCAGCACCAGTAACAGCAGCAGCGTGGCAGTAGCAGCAGCAGCAGAGGTGGCAACAGCAGTAATGGCAACAGCAGTAGCAGCAGTGGCAACAGCAGTAGCAGCAGCAGTGTAGCAGCAGTAGCGGTAGCAGTAGCAACAGCGGTAGCAGCAGTGGCAACAGCAGTAGCAGCAGCAGTGTAGACAACTTAGATTAAAGCCATCAGTCTAACTCCGTACTACAACAAACAAACATGGCCAAACCAAAAAACTTTTCGAAATCACCTAAATAAAGCCATACAAGCAATGTAACAGTGAGCATAGGAACCGTGACCGAAATTTCACAATAAACGACTAAAACAAGTTGTACGGTGGGTGGACACGCGCGCGCACACACGGACTCACGCGAAACTAAACGCACCGCCACCGCCATCCCAGCGTGGATGACGAAGTCCGTTTGCCTCCGTACGCCTGGCACCGCCGCTGTACATTCCTGTAAAGCTCCACGGTGGCTAGGAGATGTTGACTACCTCGCCTGGTCTACAGGAGGTCGTGGGTTCGATCCCGACCCTGATGCCTGCTGTATATTTGGAGTTTGCGGTGTCTCTCTCTCATCATCATCATCATCACGGTGACTAAGAGATGTTAACTACCTCGCCTGGTGTACAGGAGTCGTGGGTTCGATCCCGACCCTGACACCTGCTGTATATTTGTCTCTCTCCCCGTGGTCACGTGAATTTTTCTCCGGGACCTCCGGTTTTTCCCCTCCAACATTTAGAATCGACGTCGCGCGTTTAGAGTGTTTGGCTGCCGATGGGCCGCCTCTTCGCTGAGCTATCATTTGCGACGGCCAGGTCGCTTCTGAAAAAAAGCGCGACGTAGCTCAGCGGACCTTACCTGGTTTAAAAAAAAAGAGAGGTAGTTAACAGTTATGGAATAGCTAGTACGTTCATAGCGACTCAACAGTTCGTTAAACCTCCTGAAATTGACGTCCGATATCTTGGAGCGGCAGCGGGGCCGCAGGTCGCGACCGCGGGGTCACAGGTCGCCTTCGCCCGGCGCGTTTGGAGTTGGCCGGGCCCCTCGAGGTGAACGATGCAGCGAGTGTCGCTCGCTCGCTCCCAGCGTCACCCACGGCCGTTCTCTCGCACGGACGACGAACGGACGACGGCGGCTGGAGTAAATTTTTACCGTGGTGTCGTTTTCCTCGTTCCAGGGCGCGCGTGGCTTCCCTGGCAACCCCGGGCTGAGCGGCATGAGGGGTCACAAGGTGAGCCGTCGCCAACGCGTTGCTGCTGCTGTTGTTGTTGATGCTGCTGTTGTTGTTGATGCTGCTGTTGTTGTTGATGCTGTTGTTGTTGTTCTTGTCGTTGTTTCTGTGGCTACTGCTGCTGTCGTTGTCGCCGTGTCCTTCATTCCGGAGGCCCACCGGAGCCGCGCACCTTCAAATCATCTCGATTCAAAACTCGTTCCGCGAGAGAAGCTCCGTCAGTCGCGGTTTTGAAGGCTCGTCTGAAAAAACCCGCGTTAGTTCTCGCTTGCGTATCCGTCTGCGTAGGGGTTTTTTGTTTGTTTTACGCTTGGTTTTAAATGTGTAGGCAGTCAGTAGCCGTGAAAACAAAGTCAGTCATTGATGAGAAAGTAAAAAAGGGTTTGAACCTTTACTGGCAATAAAACGGGAGCTGTGTGAATATGTTCAAACGCCAAATAGGCACCTTTCGCGAGGCATCACGTAGCCACAAATTACTCGTGGCAAACAAACGTGCAAGCGAAAACCGACTCTCATTTTCCCATCGTTTTTGATACTGGCCAAAAAAAAAAAAGGTCCAATCAAAGTCAATCGAACGTGGCCCAATCATCCTCATAGCGCCCACTCTTTGCCCTCTGTGTCTCAAGGCTCTTCTCTCTGTGTGTGTCTGCGCCTGTGTGTGCTTGTGTGTGTGGGAGCGGTGGTGTAGCGGTTAGCGCTACGCTGCGCTACGAACCCGGCGACCCGAGTTCGATTCCCGCTCGCGGCCACCGACAACCGGTGACGTTTATCTGAGCCGGTCTCGGGTCTGCCCGAGGTCGACTCAGCCTCAAATGAGTAACTGGTACCGGTGTGTAAACATCGCCACTGGGGAGACAAAGGCGACCGGGCGTGGTGCTGGCCACCCACCCCCTCGTGTGCCGTGCCGGCCTTCGTAGGTGCTCGCTAACAGCGCTTGTCCCAACAGTCTGCTATTCAGACGCTGTCTTTCCGACAGACCTGTTCTTCATCTGAGGACGGCTGCTTGCGTTGTGGCCGAAACGTCGTGAAAATTATTTTATTATGTTTTATTTTTATTATTTTATTATTTCCCTTCTACGTGACTTTACCGAAAGAACCAAGAAGATGAGTCTGCTAAGGCTTTGTCCTTTTGTACGTATGTGTGTGTTGAACTTCTTTTGCACCCTACGTGGCCAACCGTGCTAATCGGAGGTGCGGGGGGTGAAGGGACAACAAACCAAGAGCACGCCCCGAAAGAAAATCAGTTTTCTAACCCCGCCGCCGTGTCTGTTCCCAGGGCTACGATGGTCTGGATGGAAACAAGGGCGAGGCTGGCAGCGCTGGACCCAAGGTTGGTGAATTCTTCAGCGACGTCAACCTCATTCATTCGTTCGTTCATTCGTTCGTTCGTTTCATTCCCCCTTCGGCATCGGGACGCGGCGTTGCGTCTGCAGCGCTTCGGTGAAGAGAGATCCGCGAGCGAGGCTCCGCTGGAGAAGCCGGGGGACGAGGTTCTGTGAGATGACCGCAAGCGTAATGTCGCTGAACCCTGGCCCGTACCGAGATGATCGCGTTAATTTTATTTAGAAAGGCTTAGTAGCAGCGCCGTCGTTTTTTAAAATTGTCGCTCGCCGCAGAGAAGCGAGCGACACGGCCGCCGCACTTTCCGATAGCCGGCGCCAAACCGTGCCACACGGCCCTCCCGCACGGCCTTGTGGGAGCCTCGGTACCGCTAAAAGTCATTTGATTTTAGTTTTTCTTCCCCATTTCGTTCCGACGACGTGTGCGTACGTCACATCAACCCTTTCACCGTCCATCGGGAACGGGAATGGTGTTAACGTTGCGGCGATGCCGAAGTCACCGGCTCCCGCTTACGCCCAAATCGATCGGTGGGATTCCCACGCTTCGACAAAGCTGACGGTCGCCACGACAGAAATGGCTCATCGCCCTCTTTCTTTTTTGTTTCGCCACGCCGGTGACCGTGACCCGCAGCG
>NC_083839.1:1668232-1900434 GCF_015708825.2 Lethenteron reissneri
ACACACACAGCACACACAACACACACAACACACACAGCACACACAGCACACACACACACACACACAACACACACAACACACACAGCACACACAGCACACACAACACACACAGCACACACAACACACACAACACACACAGCACACACAACACACACAGCACACACAACACACACAGCACACACATCACACACAACACACACAGCACACACAACACACACAGCACACACAGCACACACAACACACACAGCACACACAGCACACACAACACACACAACACACACAACACACACAGCACACACAGCACACTCAACACACACAGCACACACTACACACACAGCACACACTACACACACTACACACACAGTACACACAACACACACAGCACACACAACACACACAGCACACACAACACACACAACACACACAGCACACACAACACACACAACACACACAGCACACACAACACACACAACACACACAGCACACACAACACACACAGCACACACAACACACACAACACACACAGCACACACAACACACACACACACACAACACACACACACACACAGCACACAACACACACAGCACACACAACACACACAGCACACACAGCACACACAACACACACAGCACACACAACACACACAACACACACAAGCACACACAACACACACAGCACACACAGCACACACAACACACACAGCACACACAACACACACACACACAGCACACACAACACACACAGCACACACAACACACACACACACACCACACAGCACACACAACACACACAACACACACAGCACACACAACACACACAGCACACACAGCACACACAACACACACAGCACACACAACACACACAGCACACACAGCACACACAACACCACAGCACACACAGCACACACAACACACACAACACACACAACACACACAAGCACACACAGCACACACAACACACACAGCACCACAACACACACAACACACACAACACACACACACACACACAACAGCACACACAACACACACAACACACACAGCACACACAACACACACAGCACACACAGCACACACAACACACCAACACACACACACACAACACACACAGCACACAACACACACAACACACACACACACACACAACACCACACACACAACACACACAACACACAACACACACAACACACACAACACACACAACACCACACACACAACACACACAACCACACAGCCACACAACACACACAGCACACACCACACACACACACACACACACACACCACACAGCACACACAGCACACACACACACACACAGCACACACAGCACACACAACACACACAGCACACACAACACACACAGCACACACACAACACACAACCACACAGCACACACAACACACACACACACAGCACACACACACACACCACACAGCACACACAACACACACAACACACACAGCACACACAACACACAGCAGCAGTAGCGGCAGAATTCCCTCTTGCTACTGACAAACTACACCGCGATTTCCATTCCATAGCGTATATATGCAGCCGCAAATGAAGATGCCGTCCGATGAAATAAAATAAAAACGACTAACGCATTGCATTTGTTGTGCACGAATAGTGCTCTAGAAATAAAGTTTGATTGATTCCCGTAACGAACGCCCCACCGTGGCCCAACCGTGGCCACATCGTGGCCCCACGGGGTCACGAGGTCAAGGAGGGCCGTTCGTGAACACGGCGCGGGGTGGGGGGCTAGCGATGCGTTCCTGCCGACGGACGCATCCACGGCGCGGCGACGCTCGCCCGATAAGCCCGCTCGCGTGTCGCGCACGGCAGGGCAAAGGGAAGATCGTGACGGGGTGGCGGTGTTGTTGTTGTTTTTTGTGTCTTTTCTCAGGGACCCCGTGGAATGCCCGGCGAGAGGGGACGTAGCGGCGGCGCCGGATCTGCTGTGAGTCCCCGAGAAGAAGCAGACGCCGCCGTGTGGCCTCTGGCGTAGCGAGAGGAGCAGCCGCGGCTGTCGTCACCGTAGCCGTCACGTGTCGCCACGAATTAAAGAAAAAGAAAACTAAATAAAATATGAAAACTTTTCCGGTATCGTTAACGACGTTATCATCATCGTCGTCGTCATTATCGGCCTGGAATACAATTACTCCTTAAAATAAACTTTGCCACCAACATCATCATTACCTGGGTCACAATCACGACGTAAGAATTATGATGAATAATAATAATAAAAAATTAGTTTCAATAAAATTGACTTTGACATCACCATGATCATCGTTGCCTAGCTCCTGGCCACCCTATCGCGATCGCTCTTCGTGATGGCCATCGTGTCTTCCTGACATCATCATGATCTCAGAATCATCGCCGTCATTCCGCACCAAAAATTGTGAATTGATATTATTGCCAACAACTTTATCACACCTGTCAAAATAATCATCATCATCATCATCATCACGGAAGCTCTTCGTATGCAAGCATGGTGAATGGTGCTCGGACCGTGCCGCTGTGGGTAGCACGAGCCGCCAGCGGAACGGTGATGACGATGGTGATGGTGTTGTTGATTGTTGTTGTTGTTGATGGTGTTGTTGGTGTTGTTGATGGTGTTCTTGCTGGTAATGGTGTTGATGGTGTTCTTGCTGGTAATGGTGTTGATGGTGTTCTTGCTGGTAATGGTGTTGTTGGTGGTGGTGTTGATTGTGATGGTGTTGTTGATGGTGTTCTTGCTGGTAATGGTGTTATTGATGGTATTGTTGACTGTTATGGTGTTGATGATGGTGTTCTTTCTGGTAATGGTGTTGTTGGTGGTATTGTTGATTGTGATGGTGTTGTTGATGGTGTTCTTGCTGGTAATGGTGTTATTAATGGTATTGTTGACTGTGATGGTGTTGATGATGGTGTTCTTGCTGGTAATGGTGTTGTTGGTGGTGTTGTTGACTGTGATGGTGTTGATGATTGTGATACGTGTTCCTGATGTTGTCGATGATGTTGTTGAAGTTGTTGTTGTTGCTGTTGTGCTCCCCTTGCAGGGAGCTCGTGGTGCTGATGGTGCCCCTGGCCCCGCCGGACCCGCGGTGAGCATCTCCATCACATCGCTGTAGTAACACCATCATCCTCAGTGGAGCTCCGTGTCACCCCGCTGTAGTAACACCATCACCCGTGGAGCTCCGAGTGAACCCGCTGTAGTAACACCATCACCCGTGGAGCTCCGTGTCACCCCGTTGTAGTAACACCATCGCCCTCCGTGGAGCTCCGTGTCACCCCGCTGTAGTAACACCATGGACCGCGTTGCTCCGTGTCACCCCGCTGTAATAACAGCGCTGACCGTGCGCTCCTCCCGCAGGGCCCCATCGGAGGTGTCGGTGTGCCCGGCTTCCCCGGAAGCCCCGGAAACAAGGTGGGTGGCCGCGCGAGAGAGAGAGAGCGAGAGACCGCCAGCCGCGTGCGTGAATGGGTCGCAGTCGAATGTTTGAAATGCGCTTCGCTCGTTTGCACCGGGCGCGCGAGCCGCCGTGGCGATGGGCTCCAGCTCCTTCGACCGTTCGTGCGGCGCTCACGGCAAGAGGGCCTCGAGGGGGTCAGGACGGAGCTCGGAGGCGCTCGGCACCCCCCCCCCCCCACCCCCTTGTTTTGCCGGCCTGCCACCCGTGGCTCGTCACCACAATGTTGCCGAGCGAACGCCGCCGACGGCAGCGAGAGTGATCATTCAAATTGACGGAGCGCCCGTAGAGGATCGCTCTCGAAACCCCCGGCGAGCGGGGTTTTGAAGCGCCACAGTATCGCCAGTCGTGCTTGCACGAGACGAGAGAAACGACGAACGGGGCGGAGAGTTGTGGCGGTGGGGATGGAGTGGGGGGGTGAGTGGAGGGGGGGGGGTGAGTGGGGGGGGTAGATAAACGACGTAGGTGAGGAGAGGCGCACGTGTGAGATGCGCGGTGGGGGCGGGGGGGGGGGGGAGCGGTGGCAGTGGAGTTTCGCATCGCAGCACCTGGCCGACGAGGGAAGACGCAATCCCGGCCTCACCCCCCGCCCCTCCCTCCCGCACTCCAACGCTGGAGCAGGGAGAGAGGGTTGCCACCGCTGAGGTGCCAGCAAATCCTGCAAATAATGTCACGGGGAAGAGAATGTCCCGGCGTGCCGGCGGAGGGAAGAGCTACGCGCGTGTGCACGCTCCGTCTTGAGCGCTGTTGTGTTGTTATCGCTTGCTTGGGATGTTATTGTCCCGGTGGGGGTGGGGGGGGAGGTTTGGGAGGGGGGGGCATTACAGATTTCCCAGGAGAGTTTTGTGATCTCAAAAGTGGGGACGACCGCGGGAAAAAACCAGGCCAGCCTTAACCCCCCCCCCCAAGCCCTTGAGCGCTTTAACGGGTGCTCGCAGACAGCGCTCCCTCTGACACCGTGGTTCTTCTTCTGCCGCGTGACCAGGGTGAGGTCGGCCCCGCTGGTGCTATCGGAGCCGGTGGACAGCAGGGACCAGCGGGAGAGCCCGGCATTGGCGGAGGCATCGGACCTGCAGGCCCTGCCGTGAGTACCCGCGACTCACGTGTGTGTGTGCGTGCGTGTCTGTGTATGTGCATGCGTGTCTGTGTGCGTGCGCGTGTCCATGTGTGTGTGTGCATGCGTGTCTGTGTGTATGCGTGCGCGTGTCCGCGTGTGTGTGTGCGTGCGTGTCTGTGTGTATGCGTGCGCGTGTCCGCGTGTGTGTGTGCGTGCGTGTCTGTGTGTGTGCGTGCGGTAAGCACGACAAACCCGACGGTCCGAGTTGGATTCCCACTCATGAGCAACGATTAACCGAACCGGTTACTGGCACTCCGCTGGGTTGACTCGGCCTTAACTGAGTAGCAAGGACGGCATGCGAACGTCAGCCACCGGAGAGACGGCGGTGGCCGGGCGGGCGGGTTGCTGGCTGCGCTGCTGCCCTGTGAAGAGTCCTGGCCCTAAATAGGTGGCGGCTACACCACCGGCCCCTGTGGCCTATAAAGTACCGGCCTGCTGGCCCATTGTGCCACAGCTGCCTGGTGACCCAGTGTGGCACGACTGCCTGGTGACCCAATGTGGCACGACTGCCTGGTGACCCAGTGTGGCACGGCTGCCTGGTGACGCAATAGCTTCATGGTGACCCAGTGTGGCACGGCTGCCTGGTGACCCAATAGCTTCATGGTAACCCAGTGTGGCACGGCTGCCTGGTGACGCAATAGCTTCATGGTGACCCAGTGTGGCACAGCTGCCTGGTGACCCAATAGCTTCATGGTGACCCAGTGTGGCACAGCTGCCTGGTGACGCAATAGCTTCATGGTGACCCAGTGTGGCACAGCTGCCTGGTGACCCAATAGCTTCATGGTAACCCAGTGTGGCACGGCTGCCTGGTGACGCAATAGCTTCATGGTGACCCAGTGTGGCACAGCTGCCTGGTGACCCAATAGCTTCATGGTGACCCAGTGTGGCACAGCTGCCTGGTGACCCAATAGCTTCCTGGTGACTCAGTGTGGCACGGCTGCCTGGTGACCCAATAGCTTCATGGTGACCCAGTGTGGCACAGCTGCCTGGTGACCCAATAGCTTCATGGTGACCCAGTGTGGCACAGCTGCCTGGTGACCCAATAGCTTCATGGTGACCCAGTGTGGCACGGCTGCCTGGTGACCCAATAGCTTCATGGTGACCCAGTGTGGCACGGCTGCCTGGTGACCCAATAGCTTCATGGTGACCCAGTGTGGCACGGCTGCCTGGTGACCCAATAGCTGCCTGGTGACCCAGTGTGGCACGGCTGCCTGGTGACCCAATAGCTTCATGGTGACCCAGCGTGGCACGACTGCCTGGTGACCCAGTGTGGCACGGCTGCCTGGTGACCCAATAGCTTCATGGTGACCCAGTGTGGCACAGCTGCCTGGTGACCCAATAGCTTCATGGTGACCCAGTGTGGCACAGCTGCCTGGTGACCCAATAGCTTCATGGTGACCCAGTGTGGCACGGCTGCCTGGTGACCCAATAGCTTCATGGTGACCCAGTGTGGCACGGCTGCCTGGTGACCCAATGGCTTCATGGTGACCCAGTGTGACCCCGTGCCACGGAGACGAAGCAAGGACAAGACGGGCCCACGTGCGGGATCGCGTGGATAGAACCGTGCCTCGCAACGCCGATGATGGGCGATGCAAATGCTCGCTGTTTTTTCTCTCTTTCTCTCTCCGCAGGGTCTTAGAGGCGCCAACGGAGCTCAGGGACCCAAAGGACCTTCGGTGAGTGGTGCCGGCCGTGGGCCACCTGCGCAGCGCTCGGAGCGCGCGCGTTGTCGTTGTTGTCGTTGTTGTCGTTGTCGTTGTTGTTGTTGTCGTTGTTGTCGTTGTTGTCGTTGTGCCTTGGCGACGTTCATAACCTTCGCGCGGTGGTTGGCGATTACCTGGGGAGACAAAGGCGGCCGGGCGTGGTGTTGCCCACCCACCCCCTCGTGTGCCGTGCCGGCCTTCATAGCTGCTCGCCAACAGCACTTGCCCCAACAGTCTGTTACAGGCTATACGGGGGGTGGGGGGGGAGTGATCTTTGACTCTAGTACCTCTACTACCTATGCCTGTATCTTTGCGTCTTAAAATGTGTGCGCTCATCTGACCGTGCGCCTCTGTCCACCGCTGTCCACCGCAGGGAGACTCCGGACCTGCCGGTGGCCCCGGGATGCCCGGACCTCGTGGGCCCCTTGGGCCCCCCGGTTCGTCGGGCCCTGCTGGACCCAGAGGCATTGCGGTGAGTGCTGCCCCCTCTGCCCGCACTCCTCTTTCTCTTTCTTTTGTTTTACGATCGGAGGAAGCAAGAAGTTGCTCGGTGTATTTGGCACTTTGCTTCGTTCATCATTTAGTTTTTTAATGTTTTGCTTTACGTAACCCCCCCCCCCCTCCTTTTTAAATGAAAAATTTAACAAAATATGTTTCGCTCTGCTCTCCTTACCCCTCCCCTCTCTCTACCCCCCTCTCTGCCCCCCCTCTCTCTGTACCCCCTCTCTTCCTACTCTCTCTCTCCCGTGCCCCCTCTCTCTCCACATCTTCACCCCCCCCCTCTCCTCTCTCCCCTCTCTCTCCGTGCCCCCCTCTCCTCTCTCCCCTCTCTCTCCGCGCCCCCCTCTCCTCTCTCCCCTCTCTCTCCGCGCCCCCCTCTCCTCTCTCCCCTCTCTCTCCGTGCCCCCCTCTCCTCTCTGCCCTCTCTCTCCGCGCCCCCCTCCCTCTCTCCCCTCTCTCTCCATGCCCCCCTCTCCTCTCTCCCCCTCTCTCTCCGTGCCCCCCTCTCCTCTCTCCCCTCTCTCTCCGTGCCCCCCTCTCCTCTCTGCCCTTTCTCTCTGCGCGCCCCCTCTCCTCTCTCCCCTCTCTCTCCGTGCCCCCTCTCCTCTCTCCCCTCTCTCTCCTGCCCCCTCCCTCTCTGCCCTTCTCTCCGTGCCCCCTCTCCTCTCTCCCCTCTCTCTCCGCGCCCCCTCTCCTCTCTCCCCTCTCTCTCCGCGCCCCCCTCTCCTCTCTCCCCTCTCTCGCGCCCCCCCTCTCCTCTCTCCCCTCTCTCTCCGCGCCCCCCTCTCCTCTCTCCCCTCCTCTCTCTCTCTCCGTGCCCCCCTCTCCTCTCTCCCCTCTCTCTCCGTGCCCCCCTCTCCTCTCTCCCCTCTCTCTCCGCGCCCCCCTCTCCTCTCTCCCCTCTCTCTCCGCGCCCCCCTCTCCTCTCTCCCCTCTCTCTCCGCGCCCCCTCTCCTCTCTCCCCTCTCTCTCCGCGCCCCCCTCTCCTCTCTCCCCTCTCTCTCTCCCGCGCCCCCCTCTTCCTCTCTCCCCTCTCTCTCCATGCCCCCCTCTCCTCTCTCCCCTCTCTCTCCGTGCCCCCCTCTCCTCTCTCCCCTCTCTCTCCGCGCCCCCCTCTCCTCTCTCCCCTTTCTCTCCGCGCCCCCCTCTTCTCTTTCCCCTCTCTCTCCGTGCCCCCCTCTCCTCCTCTCTCCCCTCTCTCTCCGCGCCCCCCTCTCCTCTCTCCCCTCTCTCTCCGTGCCCCCCTCTCCTCTCTCCCCTCTCTCTCCGCGCCCCCCTCTCCTCTCTCCCCTCTCTCTCCGCGCCCCCCTCTCCTCTTTCCCTACGCCCCCCCCCTCGACGCGTTCTCACTTTTGCCAACAGGGAGAGCCCGGAGTGCCGGGATTCAAGGGCGAGAGCGGTGCCAAGGGAGTGCCGGTGAGTTGGCGTGCGCCGCGTCTTGAGCGCGACCGCGCACGGAGGCGTTCGTGAGAGAGAGAGAGAGGGAAGGTCGTGGTTGGAGAGGGGACGGAGGGAAGCGTTGAGCCTGGACTAGAACAGGTGTGGCTGGCAGGGAGTCGAGAGCATGGACAGCTGGGGGAAGGGGACGAGCATCTTCCATGAGCCTCAAGAGCAGAGAGTGCGTGGGGGCAAGCGGCGTGGCGCGAGTGGGGAGAGGCGGGCTCCTGTGTGATTTGTTCGTCTCGTGAAGAAACCATAAATTACGATAATAGAATCAGTTGTCCATCGAGGGCCGCCCCCCCCCCCCCCAAGCCGCAAGACTCCCCTGTCAGGAGGGTGGTCACGATCCTTTTTGCAGGAGCGTTTTGCTCGTGGGAGGAAACTGTGGAGATTGGCTAAAACTCAGACTCAGAGGTCCGCACGGACGGGGTTCATGAACCTGCCCTCTCACCATCCCCTTGGCAGCAGGCCACCAGGTTTGAGAGTTTTACGCAAAATCCGCGTGCTCCAACAACTCTAGCCCGGAACGCAGGCACGGGCTGCCACCTTACCGCCCGGCTCACACGGACATCACCGCCGCGTCCGACACCGCAGATGGCTACCGCCGCGTCTCACACTGCCGATGGTGACCCGGGGCCCCCCCGCCGCGTCCTCACCGCGTGTGTCGCTCTCCCCGTGTCGTTGCGCGCGTCTCCCGTGACCAGGGAGCATCGGGGCCCGCGGGTCCCTCCGGCCCAAGCGGAGAGGAAGGCAAGAACGGTGCTCGTGGCGAGCCTGGCGCCTCCGGACCAGCTGGCGCCGCCGGCGAGACGGTGAGTGGGGGGTCTCCCGCTCGCTTTCATGAAATCGATTTAATTTTTTTTCTTTTCGATTATTATATTCCATCACCCCCCCCCCCCCCACAATTTTATCCCAATTCTGTTATTGCCGCCGCGTGCGTCGACAAGGCAAAGAATCCGTTCGCAGCCATCCCAGGGCCGTTCGCGTTGGAGAATGGCCCACAGAGGCAGACATCGCAGAACTTATTCTGAGACCTCAGGTCCACCAGCCGTGCTGTCGCAGGGGGAGCATTTGTTGCCCAAGGGTGAAACCAATAAATGTTTTTTCTTCCCTTTTCAGAGCTGGGATTTAGCCAAATTAAGTTGAGGACAAAATCTCACGTGATGTTTGTTTGTCCAGACATTGGTGATGGGGGCCAGGGCCTCCGGTGTGACGAATTGATGGTCTCAAGGCAGCCGCCCATGACTGGATCTTAATTGATTTTGACGACATTCCAGCTGTAAAACAAAAATGTCAAAAAAAAAAAATCTAAATCAGTTTGATTGGCACGCAACGATCACTCCGTGCAGGGATATCAGAGGTGTGCCCCTCGTGTGGATAACGAGGTCTATTGAAGTGGCTCCGCCATCACTCGTGACACCAATAGCACACGTAAAATCATCATCATCACCATCATCATGACAAAAATCCCATGTTCCATCCACTGTTGGATAAAGTTCGGCCTCCCCCCCATGCCCACACGGTCTTGCAAGATGACCCGCAAACCAAAATTTCACTCCTGCGCGGGAGCTAATCTCGTACCCGGGCGCGCGATCCTTCCCCTTGCTGCTGTTCCATCGCCATCCTCGCCCGTCGGCGATTTGTCGGTGCTGGGGGGGATCGTTGGAATCCCTCCCTGCCCGCGCCCACTTTTGCTTTTTGTCCACGGCCGTCGAGCCCGTTTTCGGGAAACAACGCAGCTGGGGAAAAGCGGGGGAAGCTGCGCCGACACGGTTTTTGTAACGACGCGCGGCGCTGTTTTTGTTGTGACCCCCCCCCCCCCCCCCACAGGGAGCTCCGGGCGGTCGTGGAATGCCAGGACCTGGCGGCAACGCCGGATCGATCGTGAGTAGCCGGTGACGCCGCGGGAAAGATGACGGCGACGAAGCTCGCGCCAGCGCCCGACGCGGGGGGGTGGGGGTGGCTCTTGCGCTCGCCGCGGACGCGTCAAACAAAATGAGCAGCGGCTTCGCAATTTACACAGACGGCCGTAACGCAGATGATGTGAAAATGGCAGGCGGTTATTGCTATTGCGTGCGGTTAGTCTAACGATGGGGGCCGAACAAGACGGGACAAAGCAGGACTGACGAGTCAGTTACGGACGAAAAAAAAAACAAACATTGGTTTTTCAATCGAACTGCGACTGTGCACCGTGAGAATCGAGCGGATTGCCGGAGGGCGGGTGAATGGTCACGAGGATCGTGACCGCCCGCGCGTTCAATCCGGCGACGCCAGGGAAGCAGTCCCAACCCGGGCATCTCCGCCACGGCCAGTGCGGGCACCCCCCAAGCGTGACGTTGCCACCGCTCTCACTCCGGGACGGCGCACCGAGCGGGGCGCGGGGAGAGATGAGAGAGGGCGGAGCGGGGCACGGGGAGATAAGGGTGCGGGGAGAGAGGGTTAGGGTGGAGAGGCGATGGTGCTGCGTTGCGTGCCAGCGCTCGGCCAGCGTGCCGTGCGCCGTTCGTGACTCGTAGGGCCTTCAGGGCAAGCCCAGTGAGCGCGGCGCGTGTCACGTGTCTGTGTAGGGAATGCCCGGCGAGCGTGGAGCGGCCGGCCCTGCTGGAGCCAAGGGACCTGAAGGAGGACCTGGACGCCCAGGAGACTCCGGAATTCCTGGAGCCAGGGTGAGTTGCCGTCTGCGGCCACCTCCGTCCGCGTCGCGAAGGGCTAGAAGGATGGGCGTTCATTGGGCACTTGCTCCGATACCACAGTAACGTGGATTGAGATTGTTTCGGTTATTTTGGTGCTATAAATGTCCCAATGGTGGGCCACTTTGTGGTCAGGTGACTTCTGAAAATTAAGTGAATATCTCAGTGGGCTTTGCCTGGTAGGATGGGGGTGGTTTAGTGTTGTGTCTGTTTGTGTTTGGGTGAATTGTTGACCTTTCTTGTACTTATCACTCCTATTGTTTCTTTTTTACTGTTTGCTGTCGTAACGTCCTTACCCCGTGCCCCTACCGGACATCTGTTGAAAAAAGAGCTTTACGGCTCATCGGATTCCTCCATTTAGAAATAAATTTTCTGATTCTGAAATTCACCCGACATCACATCTCACGTAGTCCATGCCTGCAGTCTACCCAGCAGCAGCAACTGTCCCTGGTCCCAGTTCGAGGTCTACGGGCATCCGTCTGCCAGTTGGGGGCGATAAACCTTTGACAACCCCTTGAGAATGTGGAGCCTCGGTGTGTGTCTCCACCACTTGAAAGAGGAAGCGACCAGAGAGAAGTCATGGGGCTACTTTAAAATGCTTCGCCGTTGTCAGCGACGGGACGCATTGACGTACGGTGACCGAAAGTAGAACGGGACCGACCTTAGTAGTGGCTTTTTGAGATTCGATTGTTTGGTTGCTACTGCTGTACAAAATGCCCACGTGATGATGATAAGCCACTTCGTTGAGCTATCATCTGTGATAGCCAGGTCGTCTCTGAAAAAAATAGCTACACAGCTCAGTTGAGCCTTACCTGGTGAAATGGAAATCGTTCAGTCTCATATTTCAAGACCACTTGCAGTACTGTTATTGACACTGAGCGTGTTGCGTTGTTTTTTTGTTGGAAATTGTGCTTTTGTGCACCACTGCCAACGCAGCAGCAGCAGTAGCATCTCCAGATAATTAGTTTACTCTTTGCGTGTTTAGTTTGTTGTCCTTCCCCCGCACCTCCAATTAGCACGGTTGGCCACGTAAGGTGCGAAAGAAGTTCAAAGCACGTACACACACCGCACCTCCAATTAGCAGGGCCACGATGCTTCTTCTCCGCGTGCATTGTACGTACGTGCACGTTGAACCTCTTTCGTGCCGTACCTAGCCAACCGTGGCGATCGGAGGTTCAATACAAAGATACAAGATGCAGCCATCGTGACGACGAGCGGGGGATCGAGCGGCTTGGCCGTCGTGGCGGTCACGTCGCCGTCGATCCGTGTTTGACAGATGAAAAAAGAAAAAAAAAGAAAACAAACCAGTCTTGATTAGAAGCTTTCGTGACTGCAGAAATCCATAGTCTTTGGTTGTTTCGGTAAAGCCACGTAGGTACAAAAAATCTCGACTGATGACGGATGCTTGTGTTGCGTCCGAAACGTCGTGGTTTATTTTATTTTCCACCTACGTGGCTTCACCGAAAGAACTAAAGACTTTAAAGGAACCGGCTCAGCTCTCTGTCCTCGCGTTCAGCAATGCCCTCGAGCTAAGCACGGCCCGTCGCTTCGGAATCCCGCGAGAGTCGACCGACGCGTGGTCGTGTCGCACGCTCGGTGCGGGGGGAGCCGTGGCAGGAACCACGTGGCAGGAACCACGTGCCACGGCTCACGACACGCTGTGTCTCGACGGTCCGTGGCAGCGGCGCGGTGAATTTTGGCGTGGCCGTGACACCGCGCGTTGTGACTTTGTCCGTTCAGGGTTCCACTGGGAGTCCCGGAGCAGCTGGTTCCGAGGGAAAGCCTGGCGTCTCTGTGAGTGGACCTGTCTATCCTTCTCTCTCTTGCACTCTCATCCCACCACCACCACTCACTCTTATTCTCCCACCACCACTCACATCTCACCACCACCACTCACATCTCACCACCACCACTCTCACCCCACCACCCACATCCCACCATCACCACTCACACCCCCCCCCCACCACTCACATCCCACCACCCCCACTCACACCCCACCACCACTCTCATCCCCCCCCACCACCACTCACATCCCCCCACCACCACCACTCACATCCCACCACCACCACTCACATCCCACTACCACCACTCACATCCCCCCACCACACTCTCATCCCCCCCACCACCACTCACATCCCCCCACCACCACCACTCACATCCCACCACCACCACTCTCATCCCCCCACCACCACCACTCACATCCCCCCACCACCACCACTCACATCCCATCACCACCACTCACATCCCACTACCACCGGCCCTTATCCCCTCCCGTGACGCCTACCGCCCCAAGCGAACGCGACGTCTCGACCTTGCTCCCCAATCTCAATGGCCTCGTTCCGTCCGTCAGCATGATCGCGAGCGTGCACCTTCTGCGCGCGGAGGGCTTGCGAGCTGACGACGAGCTCCTAACAGTCTGCCCCCCAATTCCGAACTAAAAACGCCCCCCTCTCCCCCGCGTAACTGCCCCCTTCAAATTGTTCGCCGTCTTCATAACGGAGATTCATTCTCCGCGCGGGCTCCATTGTAACGAGGTGCCCTCGTCCTCGTGTGTGTCTCTTAACCCCCCCCCCACCACCCTCCCCCCGACAGGGCCCCGTGGGAGGAGATGGTCGTCCTGGCCCCCCAGGCCCCTCTGGAGTTCGTGGTCTTCCCGGCCCCAACGGATTCCCAGGGCCCGCAGGAGGCGCTGTACGTACCCACGCACCACCACCGCCTCCACCGCCGCCCTGTCCGTCTGGAACGTTGTCTCCACGCTTAGTCCCCCCGTGAGCTGTGTCCGTCTGGAACGTTGTCACCACGCTTAGTCCCCCCATGAGCCGTGTCCGTCTGGAACGTTGTCTCTACGCTTAGTCCCCCCGTGAGCTGTGTCCGTCTGGAACGTTGTCTCCACGCTTAGTCCCCCCGTGAGCCGTGTCCGTCTGGAACGTTGTCTCTACGCTTAGTCTCCCCGTGAGCTGTGTCCGTCTGGAACGTTGTCACCACGCTTAGTCCCCCCATGAGCCGTGTCCGTCTGGAACGTTGTCTCCACGCTTAGTCCCCCCGTGAGCCGTGTCCGTCTGGAACGTTGTCTCCACGCTTTAATCCCTCTCGTGAGTTCCGAGTTGCTCGCCCTGTCACGCGTGTTGGCCAGACCTTCACAAGCAACGTGTGTGTGTATATTTATATATATATATTCAGGGGCGCCGCGTTGGCGAGATGTTAACTACCTCGCCTGGTATACAGGAGGTCGCGGGCTCGATCCCGACCCTGACGCCTGTTGCATGTTTGCAGTTTGCGTGTCTCTCTCTCTCCGGTTCTGAGAGTTGCGGTCGTGAGAGTTTGGTGAGACGATACGTTGGATAACCGCTGAATTCGCTCCGATTGTTGCACTCAGGGCGAGGCTGGCAAGCCCGGCGACAGGGGTCCTTCCGGTTCCGCAGGGCCACGTGTAAGTAGCCAGCGGCATCACGCGGCACTCACGCCAGCGCTCACACTGACCTCCAGCGACAGCAATAACTCCAACGCCGGCACCCAAATCTCTACTCTCCTCCACACACTCTCCTGCATCTCCCCTCTCATCTCACTCTACACCCTCCACTCACTCTCCTGCCTCTCCCCTCTCATCTCACTCTATTCCCCTCCACGCACTCTCCTACCTCTCCCCTCTCATCTCACTCTACACCCTCCACGCACTCTCCTGACTCTCCCCTCTCATCTCACTCTATTCCCCTCCACGCACTCTCCTACCTCTCCCCACTCATCTCACTACACTCCCCTCCACACACTTTCCTGCCTCTCTCCACCCATCTCACTCTCTTCCCCTCTGCGCGCTCTCTGCTGCAGCAACCAATGCCGTGCAGGTGCGTGGTGCTCACCCGCGCGCGTGTTGTCTGTCCGTAGGGGGCTCCTGGCAAGGATGGTGAGGGCGGCCCCGCTGGTCTGGCAGGTCCCGTGGTGAGTTGGCGCTCACTCACCGCGCCCTCAAACCTCCGCACTGATGGAAATCCGTGGGCCGTCCCACTCCTCTCGCTCAGCCACCTTGCAGCCATCCGGCATTCTCCGGCAGTTCTCTGCCTTCCGCGCGACCGAACCGAAAACAAAAAACACTCAATTTGGATAGCACGGAGCAATCAACCGCTCCGTCGCTGTCAACCTACTTGTCAGTGCCATACCTTATCCAAGACCAATTCAAACCCGTATTGGTCACCCGCGTGCCCTGACAAATCTGAACGTTCATTCTACAGAGTCCATCACGAGGGAGAAACACAAATAGACAATCACCACTACGACACTCACCACTAGTACACTCACCACTACACTCACCACTACTACACTCACCACTGCACTCACCACTACACTCACCACTACACTCACCACTACTACACTCTCCACTAGTACACTAACCACTACACTCACCACTACACTCACCACTACACTCACCACTAGTACACTTACCACTACACTGACCACTAGTACACTTACCACTACACTCACCACTAGTACACTTACCACCACTCACCACTAGTACACTCACCACTAGTACACTTACCACTACACTCACCACTAGTACACTTACCACTACACTGACCACTAGTACACTCACCGCTAGAACATTCACCACTAGGACACTCACCACTACATACCTGTCAACCCCTTACCAGTGTCCTACCTTATCACAGACCAATTCAGACCTTATTGATCACCCCGTGCCCCTTATCAATCTCAACGTTCATCCTACAAAGTCCCATCATAAGGAAGAAACACAAACAAGTAGAATAGTTTTGTTGCCCGAATTGAAACGGCTGTGGGCCGCATATGGACCTTAACACTAAATTTCCCCGTGCAAGAGTACGGGTTAAACCGTGATGGCTTGACACGGTTTGCCCCTGTGCCGGGCACAGGGTCAGCCACCACTTGGGGGGGTGGGGGACTGTGCCCACGTCAACGAGACGTGACGCGCCGCTCGTAGGGCGCCGTAACAAAACAAAAAACACGAATCGTTCCTCCGTTCGTAGCCAATGAGGCCAAATGTATTCCTGACGATTATCGACCCTCGGCTCTGCATACGCGCGCCGAGTCTGTGCAATCTGCCGGTGCCGCTGGCCGTGTGAGTGACCCCCCCACCCCCCTCGTGTTCTGTCACAGGGCCCCGTGGGTTCTCGTGGTGAGCGTGGCGCTGCTGGTCTCCCTGGAGCACAGGTAAGAGGGGTGGGGGGCTGAGAGCCGTCGTCGTCATTACACCCACGTCATTGTTTCTACTGTCAACGGGTCATCATAGTCACAACATTATCGCCACCACCACCACCACATCGCTATCACCTCCTTCTCATCGTCATCGTCGTCATTATTTAACCATTATCACCACTTGGTCATCAAAACATCAGAACCATCACCTTCTCACCACTGACGTTACGTATCTATTATCACCACCACCACCATCACCAACTCGCAATCACACCACACCATCACCAGAACGACCAAACCGGCATCATAATCACCATTGCCCATCCTTCACTCCCCACAACAAACCACGATCACCTATGCAAAACTACCACAACCACCAGTCGCACCTCCGCCAATCACTGGCCACGGCCGGAGGAGCTAACGGCGTGGCGCAACCGGACCCCCCCCTGTCCCCCCGCAGGGCCTTCCCGGACCCTCAGGGGCGAATGGAGAGCTGGGTCGCGCCGGCAGCATGGTGAGTGAGTGAGAGAGTCACGTGGCCACTGCACGAAGGGATCTCGACGAGAGGGAGGCCCGTATTGAAGGGGCCGATCGTAACCTCGAGCACGCTGATGTCGCAGGGTCCTTTGGCGTAGCCGTGCGCCTCGTGTGTGCGTGCGCACGTGGCCGCTGTTGGGAGCGAGAGCGAGTCGTCGAGTCGTGTCGCAGTTGACGACAAAGAGAGGGATCCGCGCAGTGGAGCCAAAGGAAAACAACGCAGGAGCACTGCGCAAAACTTTTATTTTGTTATTTAATGATGGACGCCCCCGCGTGTCCTTGATAACGGCGTCATTTGCGTGTCGACACGCGCCATGGCTTCCATTACCGGCACTCAGCGCGAGTCGAATCGCGCCAGGTTTGGCGAGGTGTGCATCCCGGCCCATCTGCGTGTGCTCAACACCGCCTTGCCCGCACCTCCCACAAGCACGGTTGGCTACGTGCGGTGCGAAAGAAGTTCAACATACACACTACGTGTAAATGCTAGGCCGCTCGCTGAAATGCAGTTGTAAAAAAAAAAAATCCTGAAATTGCTACGATGAGAATCGGGCCCACGCAAGTAACGTATAGACGTTGTGTAGTTCGCGGGCTGTTATTGATATCGAGCGTAGCTTGAGTCAGGCTCCCGAAGGCTGTGAACGTATGATGACAATGATGTCGATGGGGGTGAACGTTGCTTGATTTATCGCTGGCGGTCGTGAACGTTTACCTTGATTTTCTCCTCCACAGGGAAGTCCTGGTGATAGGGGTGGTCCTGGACCTGCTGGTGCCCGGGTAAGTGCCGCAATGGAAATTCACGCGGGCTATTGCCGTCGCGGATCGGCACGTCTCGCCGGCATCAGGGGGGTTGTCGTCCGCGTGGTTCCAGGATTCACGTGACAAGTATCTTGTTCGTGACAAATGAAACTCGACCGTGTCCGTCCGGTGCTCGCCGAGCGGCATTGGCTTCCGGTTGCCGAACGAACACATGATGAGGTCGTGCTCATTGCACACAAAGTGCCTGCCATGAATGAACCACGATTACTTTGCTGATCTCCTTGAGGAGCATGAACCATCATCACGCGACCTCCGGTCATCCTCACGGTGGTCACCGCATCGCGCGATTTCAGATGCACTTCTGTGGCCGTCTGGAACGCTCTTCCCATGTTTGGAAGCCACTGGAGCGATGCATTTTTAAATCATCTGGATTGAAAGCTCATTTATTTAGAACTGCGTTTTGTGTTCAGTTTGTTGTACTTCTCCCGCACCTCCGATTAGCACAGTTGAATACGTACGGTGCAAAAGAAGTTCAACATAAATACATACGTCCAGTCCTTTCTCTCCACCGTGGAATACACGAACGGCCCGGAGTGTAGAAATGATAACTTACAGACGTGTATATGTTCTTGTTGTGCTCATGGCCGGTGTTGTGTTTGTGTGGGACAGGGAGAGGCCGGAATCCCCGGGGAGCGTGGAGCCCCAGGCCCCGCTGGCGCCGCAGGCCCCAGAGGAGAGGCTGGACCTGCGGGGACGGACGGAGGAAAGGTACAGACACCCCGGTGTCCACTCTCGGTCACTCGCCCCACACGGCACCGAGGTGCCATGGGACAGACGTGCCGTGTCCACTCAGCCATGCGCCGTTTGCTAAAGGACAGGCTAAGTCATGCCCACCATTCACTCACCCATGTGGCAGGAAACTAAAGGGACGGCCTTGGCGTAGTTTAAATGAATCTATCCACAGCTACCCGGATGATAATAGTATATCCAAAGATATGATCGTGTCGAGTATGCACGCTCGTCCGTCAGTGTCGTTATCTCATCGTCAATGGCATTGTTTAATTTGGAAAGGTTGGCCTGCCGAACGCGGTGTCTGCCGACTGCAACGTCGATAATAAGGACGCTTGCGTCGGTGTGTGAGCGTACGAGCCCGTGCTTGCGTGCGTCGAAAAGGCATGCCCTGCAAGAACGCTTTAAGAGACCCAAAGACATCCCAAGCGATGCTCGGTTTATGATCATCAGGCTCTGCGTCCCACGCTCTAATTCCGTTAGCGTGGATCTCGCCAAAGGTTTGTATGTGTTTTGCGTGCGTGCGTTCATGGGGGTTGCCACGTTCCGCGAAACGTGGACGGGATGGCAAGTGTCAATCGCGTCTTCTATAACCGGTGAATGGCTCCCGGCTATGGTCCGGGCCAGCGGTGTTGGCAGCTTGTGACTGACAGCTTCCTTGTGTCGGCAGGGTGAGGCTGGCCCTGCAGGCCCAGCCGGAGGAGCTGGCAGCCCGGGCATGATGGGACTCCCTGGTGACCGAGGGTCGGGTGGAACTCCCGGAGAGAAAGGAGAAAAGGTCGGTGGGAACGCAGAAAACGAACTGGACAGATCAACAGCGGTTAACGTGGATATTGAAACGAAATATAGCTTAGGGTAGAACAGGGTTGGTGTGGAGGGTTAGGCCGAGAAAACGTGGGAGGGATGAGTGAGGGGAGACTCCGTGGCACGGCCCAGGAAGAAGTAACTGGGGCCCAGCACTAACAACAACCACCTACAACAACAACCACCACAACCACGACAACAACCACCGCAAAAATAGGAATGGCAGAGAGCCCCACAGGGGACAACCGGGGGACAGCCAGGGCAACACTAAAACTATTCAATAATTTCCTTCAATCCAATCAATGCTTACCTGAGGGTGAAAGGATTTTGTGACAATTTGGTGGGGGTGGGGAGGGTTTGCCAATATGGGAAGCAGTTCCCGTGTTTATTCGAAATCATTTGTTGGGGTGAAAGCAAAACAGTTTTGTTGCGTTTCTATTTTCTCCATCCGCCCCGAGGGTATTGTTACCCTGGCAACGAAGTTGTCGTAACTCGTCAATGTGGCAGTGTTGCTAGTTTCGGCCTAATCAAGGCTTGTTGGCCAAAACATCACCGCATGCTTTTCTTAATTCCTCAACGTGTTCATAATTTATTGCATGTTGTTTTTGTTGCTTGAGACTCGTGGAAACAATTGTTGCGAATGCAGTGTTGATGGAATTGACATGGAGTGCTTCGGTTGCATTGAAAGGAGTAGTTTTTGCAACGGTTTGTTTTTGTGTTTCGTTGGCAGGGCGACGGTGGTCCAGCAGGAAGTGCAGGCAACCCTGGGAGGGATGGCCCTCGCGTGAGTCCTCGCCCAACCGCCATCACGTGACTGATCGCAGCCTTGCGATTGGTCCGTGAAGGTCACACGCCTTCACCGGATTATTAGCCAATCACGTGGCTGCGTGGCACACTTGAATATCTCAATGCCTCGTGTAATATACAAATATATACATATTACTATACACATTCTTTACTTTTTAAGGGTGTTTATCAAACGTGGACTCGTGACAACGGATAGTGGCGAGATGTGAACTACCTCGTCTGGTATACAGGAGGTCGTGGATTCGATCCCGACTCTGAAGCCTGTATTTTTGGAGTTTGCATGTTCTCCCCGTTGTTTAGAATCAACACGCGTTTAGAGTATTTGGCAGCTATAAATTTCCACATGATGATAAGCCACTTTGATGAGCTTTTATTCGTAGCCAGGTCACTTCTGAAAAAGAGCTACATAGCTCAGTGGGCCTTACCTGGTAAAATAACAAGTTGAGTTTATTGTTTTAGTTCATATATACACACACACATATATAAATATATGCACACACATATATATTTCAAGAAATTGTAGTTGTAAGGTGTAAATATCGCGTAAGGTCTTGTACCAAGCTTGAAGTGATGGCCCTGAAGTCAACGCTGAGCTGAGTTGACATTTGCACCGCTGTCACTGTCCTGATGTTGTGTCCGTGTTTGTTCATCAACAGGGTCCAGATGGTCCCGTTGGTCCCCCAGGTCCCCTGGGTCCCGGTGGAGAGAGAGTAAGAATGATCATATTCTGCTCCAAACACACGCACCCACTCTGCATTTCAACACACGCGATACTGACAAAAATGGTCCCAATTTTTGTTCAACTCAAGCTATTAATACTTTGATGCTTGCATTGCCTTTGTACTGTTCGCCTCTTGGCGGTTTCTCTGGTCGTCTCACGCTGGGGGTGAGACAAAGCCGTGAAAAAGGCTGTCTTTGGTGTAGCCGTGCGATGCGTGGCGATGCAGCCCAAACTATGAACCGTATAGTAAGCCCATTGAGCCACATAGAGATACATAGATACCCATAGACATACACAGATACCCACAGAGACATATAGCGACCAATATAGATCCATAGCGAAACATTAAAGTACAAGCCACAGCAGTGCGACTGTGGCCATGCAACTCAAACTACGGACCGCAAAGTAAAACGACTGTGGCCATGCGCTCAATCAACGGAGGAGGAGAAGGGACGGTGACACGAACCCTCTCTCTGCTGAAGCCCTCTCGGCCCGGCCAGCAGCAGCAGACGTCCACATTGGCATCGGGCCCCCTGAGCAGATGACCGCTGGCCATCGTGCGCGAGAATCGAATGGGAATGGGGGAAATCCCTCTCCGATGCGCGCCGCCGCGCGTCCTTCGGCAACAACGTCCGACGGTTGCGCTGCGCGTGCCGGACCTTCTTGAGGGCGCGCACGACGACTGCCCGGCGCAAGCCCCAAATAGACATCGGAGCGCTGAGCCCCCCCCCCACCCCCCCCACCTCGGGTGACGTCGGAGCGACGTGCGATGACGCGCGGCTCCCGTCGGGTTATTGACGCCGCGCTCCGGCATTGATGTTGTTGTTGTTGTCTCTCTCCCCGTCTCTCTCTCCTCCCCGGCAGGGTGAAGCTGGTCCCTCCGGCCCTGCTGGGCCCGCAGGTCTCCAGGGACCCCCTGTGAGTAGACGGCGCTGCACCGGCACGCCCCACCATGCGCGCCACACCGGCACGCCCCACCGGCACGCCCCACCATGCGCGCCACACCGGCACGCCCCACCACGCGCGCCACAACGGTGGCAGCGCGATGTGGCGTCTGATAGACAAATACACTACTACGTAGACAAATACACACCACCGATAGACATGCACCGCTACATAGACAAATACACACCACCGATAGACATACACCACTACTTAGACAAATACGCACCACTGATAGACAAATTATGATGAGTGGCCGACTATATGGATGAGCGGATTAATCTGTGGGTGAGCGGGTGAATCTGTGGATGGCTCTGTGAATGAGTGTGTGAATCTGTGGGTGAGCGGGTGAATCTGTGGATGACTCTGTGAATGAGTGTGTGAATCTGTGGGTGAGCGGGTGAATCTGTGGATGACTCTGTGAATTAGTGTGTGAATCTGTGGGTGAGCGGGTGAATCTGTGGATGGCTCTGTGAATGAGTGTGTGAATCCGTGGGTGAGCGGGTGAATCTGTGGATGACTCTGTGAATGAGTGGGTGAATATGTGGATGACTCTGTGAATGAGTGGGTGAATATTTGCTTGAAGAGGATAACCCCAGCTGTGGGGCTGACTGTAGATGAGTGGGTAAATCTCTGGATAAATTGAGTGACTCTCTGGGTGGGTGGGCGAATCTGTGGATGGGTGAGTGACCCTGTGGATTAGTGGATGACGGTCGTGGGTGACGCAATGTCTGGCTGACTGGTGCCTTATCTGCTGGCAGGGTGAGCGTGGATCCAACGGTGCTTCTGGTGGTCCTGGATTCCCCGGACCCCCGGTGAGTACCCCTTTGTTTGAGCCACTCCTACCGAAAAGACGATTTTTTCTTTTTCTTCTTCTTCTCCTTCTATGCGCGATGAATAATTCACGTCAGTGCGGTGAATTATCCTTGGCTATTCGAGAGTCAACCGAGGCAATGAGACTCATTTGCTGGAATATTTCGCAATTGTTAACTTTTTTTTTATTAACGAAAGCTGCGCCGCTACGTCAACACGCCCCGAGCTCCACAGGTTTCGGCAACCTTCACGGTCAACATGCCACAACAAAATTTAATGTCGGCTTTTTTTTTTGTTACGGAATACTTCATTAGTTTGGCACGCACAATAAATGGAACGCACCTTCACCACCGTCCCAGCGCGAAGAAAAAAGAAAAAGGCCACCGGGCGACTCGCTATGCCCGATCGACAAGGCCCTTGCCCCTGTGGTGCTGCCCTCTGACGCTGACGCTCCTGCTGCTGCTCCGTGTCGCTTCCCAGGGTAGCGACGGGCAGCCCGGCACCCGTGGCGAGCGTGGTGAGGCTGGCGGCAAGGGCGAGGGTGGCGCCGCAGGTCCTCCCGGCCCCTATGGGCCTGCTGGTCCCCCGGTGAGTCGTCGCTGCCCTTCGTCATTCCCGCACACTACAGATAAAGATCTCCCCCCTCCGGTAGAGCCTCAACAGACAGTTGGGGCAAGTGCTAAGCGCGAGCACAACAACAACAAGAACAGCCGCCATTCGCCACTGAGTGGCGGTGGCATTACCACGGCGCTTGTGCCAGGCTAGGTGCACTTTGAAGCTACCACGTGAAGTGTCAAAGGCTCGCTGACAGGAGGTCACGGGACTGACCCAGCAGGTGCCATGGGTTGACTAAGACGACTGGTAGATGCGCCACCTCTGCTCCCTACTGTACCAAATTGCTGAATTTTAGCGTCCGGCGCTCTGCTCATTGTTGTGAGCGTTGCTCCTCTGCACTCCGTTGTTGTTGGAGGGTGACCGCCCAGTAGCGTCCTTAACGAGCCTCCTCCATAGCCTCCTCCATGAGCGAGCACACACACGCACGCACGCACGCTCCCACGCACACGCTCGTTCTATTCCCGTGCGTTGCACGTGTCCTCGCGTGTCCGAACGTGAATCGAGTTCAGAATTTGTGCTCATGCGTCCGTGTATTTTTGTTTTCTCTTCGCCAGGGCCCTGCTGGTCTGGTCGGTGGAAAGGGAGGGATTGGACCCGCCGGCTCAGCCGTAAGTGCCGGATCGTTGTCGCCGTGTCTTTTTTTCTTATTCGCGCTACGCGTCCGTGCCCGCGGCAGGAGCAAATCTCTGGCCACCCCACGGTGGTGCCGTGGGCGCGATCGGGGCTGGGGTTGGGGGGAGAGCCGTCCGCGGTTGCTGAACGGACGTCGGAGGGTGACGCACGGACGTCGCCTAACCAGGGGGAAAGGCCTAAAGAGCCAGGCTGGATATTCTTGGTTCTTTCGGTAAAGTCACGTAGAAGGGAAATAATAAAAATAAAACATAATAAGTTAATTCTCACGACGTTTCGGCCACAACGCAAGCAGCCGTCCTCAGGTGGAGAACAGGTCTGTCGGAAAGACAGCGTCTGACCTGTTCTTCACCTGAGGACGGCTGCTTGCGTTGTGGCCAAAACGTCGTGAGAATTATTTGATTATGTTTTATTATTATTATTTTATTATTTCCCTTCTACGTGACTTTGCCGAAAGCACCAAGAGGATGAAATTTAGCCCGGCTGGAGTTGACGTAGTAAGGAGCGTCGTTTGACGAGTGACGCGTCGCCCGACCTGATGATGGCTGGGGAACGGCGCGGAGCGATGGCCCCCCCCCCCCCTACAATCGGGACGGTTTGGAGGTTTTGTTACTCTCCGGGCGGGGGGGGGGGGGGGGTTGCCGTGGTGATGTCGGCTGCCGCGACCGCGACGGTCGTGCCCGACGCCGGCGTTTGACAAAATCCTCTTCCCGTTTCTGCAGGGCCCCGTTGGATTCCCCGGTGCTTCTGGAGCCCCTGGTGGACCCGGACCCGCTGTGAGTGTCTCCACGCACGCGCTCCTTGGTGTTTGCTGTGCTCATTTTGTCTGTCTGTATTCTATCTATGCATTGCCGGAAAGGGTAAAACCTCGTAATAGGTTTTTACTCTTTCAACTGGTACTAATCAACTTCAAGGACAGTGCATATCATTATCATCATCAGACTTGTTTCTTTTTGTTTGCATTTTGACTGCTTGTATTGTGGTTATTGCAAACATGATGCCTTGTATAAAGGTGTCAGTTTTTGTACTATATTTTGCCACTGGTAAAGGAGGTCTCATAGGGTTAAACCTATTCTCATTTTTCATGCTTACTGGCCAAAAAAGGTCCCACGCTTTTACACCACTGCTAGTGCAGTGTCACGTAAGGCGACGGTGACGGTGATAATGACGCTGCTGCCGCTGCCGCTGCACCCACAGGCCCCCCCGGCAAGCGGCGAGTGCCCGCCCACTAGAGAAGGCGCTTGATGGTGCAGACACTGGCCAGCGCATTCCACTTTCTTAACTAATCCACCAGCAACATACACACACACACCGCACCTCCGATTATAATGGCTGGCTGTGTACGGTGCGAAAGAAGTTCAACGTACACGCAAAAAAGACAAAGATCCCCCGTATAGCCTTAACAGACCGTAGGGGCAAGTGCTGTTAGCGAGCACCTATGAAGGCCGGAAAGGTACACGAGGGAGTGGGTGGCCAACACCACGCCCGACCGCCTTTGTCTCCCCAGTGGCGATGTTTACACACCGCACCAGGTACTCATTTGAGGCTGAGTCGACCTAGGGGAGGCCCAGGACCGGTTTAGACAATCGTCACTGGTGTTGGCCATAGTGCAGCGCGTTAATCGCTACACCACCACTCGCCTGCTCCCCCACGCACACAGACACACGGACGCTCGACAGCACCTCTGACCGCCACCCCCCCCTCTCCCCCTTCCCTCCCACAACGCCTCCAGGGCCTCACCGGACCCCCCGGCGGGCCTGGCCCAGCCGGCAAGTCCGGACCCCGCGGCCCACGCGGAGACGGCGGCCCCTCCGGACGCGACGGCTCCACCGGACCCGGCGGGCCCCCGGGCCCACCCGGCGAGCGTGGACCCTCCGGAGCAACCGGCGCCAGCGTGAGTGGCGCAGGCGGCGCGGCGCAAGCGCCGAGAGCGGCACTGATAACACGGCAGTTGCAATGCGCCGCGTTGGGCAATGCGGCGCCGCCTCAACGCAAACGATTACAGCGGCGTGAATCTGCGCAGTGAGGCGCCCTTTCGTCAATCCGCTGCTGGATGAGGGCCCCCCACCCACCCCCCCACCCCCCGCTCCCGCGCAGTCGAGGTCATTTCACCGTACTTCACCGCCCTGGCCGGGGCATGTTAGCGGTGGCGGGGAGAATATATATGGTGGCATAGAGGTACAGCACAACAGCTGAATGTCTTGCTGCCAACAGCATCGCCCCGCCGCCCGTAGCACCTGTAATCCATGGTGGTCGCCCATCCAGGCGCTATCGAGGCTCAATCTAGACTTAGCTTCCCAGACCGAAAGGGCACTTGGCCGTGTGGGAATACACAACATGCAGGAATGCCAACACGGCATGTTGCAACGTAGTACTCGTCAATAGCATAACGGTGCGACGATAAAACAACGACGCGTATCGCAGGCGCGCAGACGCAACAATGCAACGGAGTGCCACGTGACGTGCCGCAACGCGTTGCCGTGCGCGACGGCACGTGGCGACGTCTGACACGTGGAGAGAACCAGTCGTGAGCGAGCGAGCGAACGTTCGGCAAAGGGGGGCTGGAACCCCCCTTAATATTTGGCGAAAACCGAATGGCTCCATAGCAGAGGTGTTTTTGGGTTAGATCGCGTAACTTAAAAAAATAACCTATCATGGATAACATTATATTCTTGGTTCTTTCGTTTCGACTGCAACACAAGCAATCATCATCAGGTGTGAAATCCATGATGATTGCTTGTGTTGCAGATTTGAGATTCCTATATGTTGAATGTATGCACCTTCCTGCCAAAGTAAATTCCTTGTCTGTGCGAACTTTTATGGCGAATAAAACCTTTTCTATTCTTAGGTTTTCTCGGTAAAGTCACATAGGTAAAACATTTAAATTAATAAAAGTATCGTGCTGTGACGGTTCCTCCTGAAGACGGAAGTTTGTGTTGCCTCCGAAACGTCGTGATTTTTATTTTATTTTAATTTTACTTTTATTAATTTTATTTTTTTACCTACGTGACTTTACCGAAAAAACCTAAGAATATGAATCCTTGCAGTTACGAAAGCTTCAAATCTAGATTTAAAACCTTTTCTGATTCTGATTCAAAGCCGCCCCGAAACGCGTTGCCCCCGTGATCGCGCGCTCCGGTACCGTGTGCCGCTCGCCGAACGGCGGCACTTGCCCCAGCGGTCCGTTGAGGCCTACGCGCACGGGTGACCTTTGCCTCTGTTTTCTCCGCTTGCTCCCAGGGCCCAGTCGGCCCCCCTGGACCCCCCGGATTGTCTGGCGGCGGAGGAATGCTGGGAGTGCCGGGGACTCGCGGAGAGAGGGGAGGACCTGGAGGTTCTGGCCCACCTGTAAGGAAACGACCTGACGTCCTCCTGTTACACAAAGCTCCTTGCCTGCTGCGTCGTGTTCACTCCTCCTGTTACACAACGCTTCTTGCCTGCTGCGTCGTTGACGTCCTCCTGTTACACAAAGCTCCCTGCCTGCTGCGTCGTTGACGTCCTCCTGTTACACAAAGCTCCTTGCCTGCTGCGTCGTTGACGTCCTCCTGTTACACGAAGCTCCTTGCCTGCTGCGTCGTTGACGTCCTCCTGTTACACAAAGCTCCTGGCCTGCTGCGTCGTGTTCACTCCTCCGTGACACGAAGCTCCTCGCCTGCTCTGTTGTATTCACTCCTCCGGGAGTGCAAAGCTCCCTGCCTGCTGCGTTGACGTAAAGTTTTATGCGTTTTCGATGTGTCCATCTGTGAGCCCCCTGTGACAAGGGCACTTGACTAAATGATGGTCGCCCCACTGACGATTCCGTGCTGCACACGTCTCTCGCCTTTCCGTCTCACGTCATCTCTCGACTGCCCCTGTGATCCTTGGGCAAGCGACGCAAAGACGCAAAGACGCAAAGACATCGATCGACCGACGAGAATCGATTCCCGTCGTGCTCACGGAAATTGCTCGCGCTCTACGCACGCAAACCACGTGCCGGTGATCCATTTCGGCCGACGCGAGCCGACTTGGAGACTTCTGCCAACTTCAGCCTCATCATCCACCTCTCTCTTCTCCCCCCCCCCCTCCTCACTCCACTCCCCGTCCCCAGGGAGCCATGGGCAGGGATGGCGCTCCTGGCCCCGCTGGCGAGAGGGGACCCGACGGGCCCCCAGGCCCCGCTGGTGCCCCCGGACCCGCCGGTGACAGCGGTCGTGAAGTGAGAATCGAGATGCACACTCTCCACTCGGGGCCGGGCGGCGAGATGTTAGCTACCTCGCCCGGTGTACAGGAGGTCGTGGGTTCGATCCCCGACCCTGACGCCTGCTGTACATTTGGAGTTTGCTAGTTTGTCTCCCCGTGGTCACGTGGATTTTTCTCCGGATCCTCCGTTTTTTTTCCCTCCGCATTTAGAATGAACGTCACGCGTTTAGAGTATTTGGATGCTGCTATACATTTACACGCGATAAGCCACTTCGTTGAGCTATCATTTGTGGCCAGGTCGCTTCTGAAAAATAGCTACATAACTCAGCGGGACTTGTCTGGTAAAATAAAAAATGGTTTAGAACTTAAATAATGGCCGTGTCAGGGACACTGAGCCGGCACGGCTGAATCCCTGGGTTTCGGTTGATCCCCGGTTAAACCGGTAAATGCCGGCTTCCAAAGTGTGCCGAGTCCATGCGCTCAGTCGGCTATCGATGACTGCGCGAAGAGGCCATGTCGCCACGTCGTCTCTGTCGCCAAGGGTAGAATGTCGGCCATAATTTGTGCTCGCGAATCCCAAAGCCTGAGGGTGGATTTTTTTTACCAAGACTCTGAGAAGTTAAGGAAGTTAGGTAAAAACAACCTCTAATTGTACCTTTTTAATGCGGGGCATTTAAAAAAGAAATTACGACCAAAAAAAATACCGACCGGTTGAAATGAAAACTGCGACCGCAGTTTCTCCCCGTCCACCTTTTTGGCGGTTGCACTGCACTCTGGGTAGAATGATGGCTTGCTCCTCCGACATCGCTGGCGATCGCACGGCCCTGAGAGTGGAGCACCTTGAGCCGCCACTCACAGGCGATGACTTCCACGAGATTTGGCGTGAGGGTGGAGAGCAGTGGGTGAGTGTCTGGTGGGTGGGGGGGGTGGGCGGCGGGGTTTATATTAGGAGACCAAAACGTCGTCCTGGAATCGAGCATATCCCTTATCAAAACGACACCCGTTTGCCATCACAACCGGTCACCAGTTCAGTGCCTCGCCTTGACGTTGGCTGAACGTCGCGGGTGCCCAGCCTGTGGTCCCCGTGCTGCCCCCGTGCTGCCCCCGTGCTGCCCGCGTGCTAATTGCCCGTTGTCGATTGCGAGAAGCAGCCTTTGACCTGAAGCGTGCGTGCTGTTGCATTGTCAGGGCAACGCCGGTTCTGATGGAGCCCCAGGCCGTGATGGATACGCAGGAGGCAAGGTAACGAATTCTCTTGCGCTGCTCTGATGCACGTGTGCCACTTTGATGTGCGCGTGCGTGTGTGTTACTGTGGTGTGTGTACGGTGATATGTGTACTATGATGTGCGCGTGCGTGTGTGTTACTGTGGTGTGTGTACGGTGATGTGTGTACTGTGATGTGTGCGTGTTTCACTGTGACGTGTGTCATCACGCGGGTTGTTGCTGTCCGTGGTGCTGCCGCCGCCACCGCTCACCTCCCCGCGCTGCTTCCGTTGTCTCAGGGAGAGAGCGGTGACGCCGGACTTGCCGGTGCCGCGGGAGCGTCGGGCATGATGGGAGCGCCGGGACCCAGCGGACCCGCTGGCAGCACTGGCAACCGCGGAGAAACCGTACGAACACCCACGTGCATCAAAGCGCTCGCGAAACACCGAGAGCACACCTCCCGATTCGCGCGGTTGGCTACGCGCGGCGTGGAAGGATTTGAACCGACGTACAACGTGCATGCGTGCGGACCTTCGGCGCAGCAAGTCGCGAAGCACGCGACGGAGGAATACGCAGCGGCATTATTAGCGAACTCAGAAGTTTTACTTTCCTTTTCACAGACGTCTGCTGCCACCTTGCCAGGAAGTCAAGTGTCGCCGAGTTGCGTCACTGTGTCAGAATCGGAATCTTTAGTTATCCTGGAGAAATCCGATGAGCTATGAAGCTCTTTTTATCACTGACACCCGGTGGCGCCACGACGTAGCTCGGACATTGCGGCATTCGAGCCAAACTAAGGCACCTTCATAGGGTTCTAACGGCTCAGCGGTACTGCCTGAGACTCGCACAGCCAGCGTGAAGCATCGTTAGGATTCTAACGGATACATTTTATTGCCTGAGGACCACTGAGCCAGACTAACGCCCCTTTATGATGACGATGATGATTATTTTGCAGCTATAAATAATGATAATCCACCATCATGTGTGGCCAGGTCGCTTTTGAACATTAAGTTAATACCTCAGTGGGCTTAGGATGGAGATGGTTTAGTTTTATTTGTATGCGTTTGGGTGATCTCTTCACCTTTCTTGTACTTTGCACTCCCATTCGTATTTTTTGCATCGTTTCTTGATGTAACGTTTTTATCCCGTGCCCCAAAACTGGACATTCTGTGACAAAACGGCTCTCACGCCTTGCCCCGTGTCCGTGCGCCCCTCTCTCTGTGCAGGGTCCCGGAGGACCAGGCGGCCCCGCTGGCCCTGCTGGACCCCGAGGCCCCGCGGTAAGTGAACCCCCCCCCCCCCCACACTTTTGTGTCTCTGAGGTCCGGGGGATGGTGGCGGGAGGGCGGAGGGAGGGCTTGAGGGTAAAATAGAAGGCGGATTTTACACTCTATCCGGATTTGCAGGACATGGTAGATTGTCATCGTCGTTGTAATTATCGTGGTCGTCCACCACCGTCGTCGTCGCTTCATTTCATCGATCAAGTTCATCGCCGCGATCGTCTCCCGGCAGTCGCTGCGCCAAAGAGCGTGACGGCTTGCAAGCCCAATCCCACGTCCCGGTCGGGGACCGATTCACACCCCCCCCCCCCCCCCGCCTCTTCGCGGTCGATTAAAACGAGACGCGGTTTTGTAGTCGGTGATTTCGCGGCGGTCATCCCAAAGGAGGGACTCCCCGTGACTGCCGTGGGAGCGCGGTGACGGCTGCCGCCGCCGCCAGCCAGAGACGGCTGCCGTCCCGACGTCCGCTTCTAGCGACTAGGGACGCGCCGGCGCGCTTGCAAAGGCCCGTGGACTCGGCGTCGCGAGCCGCAGGCGGCCCCCGCCGGCGGTGGGACGAAGGGGCTGAGTGACGGAGGCGTTCGCGTGTCACCGTCTCCCTTCAGGGTCCATCTGGCGGCAAGGGAGGCAAGGGAGAGGCTGGTGGCGCTGGAGCGGCCGGAGAGAAGGGATTCCGTGGAGATCCCGGTCCCCAGGGGATGCACGGCGGAATGGTAAGTCCCCCAGGCCGGCTCATTCGCAGGCGCACCCCCCCCCCCCCCCCCACCCAACACCGAGTTGGCAATTGCCCAAATTTTGCAGTCCTATATATATGAAGATGTTTTCAAACCGATTTTACGTATGTAAGTTGAACTTCTTACGCGCCGTACGTAGCCAACCGTGCAAATCGAAGTTGCGAGGGAAGGATAACAAACCAAATAGATTTAGGATAGCGGGGGCACCTGGAGAAAACCCTCGTGTGCGAGGGGGAAACACTCTATCCCATGCAAATGGAAGAGATGGAGATTCGTCTGCAATTTTCTGTGCCGCCTTCTCCTGGCGAGCCAGGGTACGGCACCTCTTCCACAGCTACGGGAATGAAGTTTCACAACAATGATTTGCGGTGACGCGCCAACCCTCGCTGCTGCCCCCACAGCGCTGGGTTCCAGGCGCCAGCCACGTGCAGCGGCGTGTAGCCACCACCACCTCCACCGCCCGTCATGTAAAGCCCAAACTGTCCCTTAACGACTGCCGTGTATGTTCATTGACGCGGAAGTCCAAATCAGGCGCCTTCGCTCAAGGTCGCTCAATACAGTGCACAGAACGGTGACAGGAGACACCGATTCAGATGGCCGAAGGATTGAGGAACGAGTGAGCAGAGATGCCGGGGGCACTGAAGGGCGTGGGGGGAGGGATGCGAGTGAGTGGAGGGAAGAGGAGGAGAATGGGCACTGGGGTGAGAGGTGAGGATTTGAGAGAGGAACGGCGGGGAGGTTAAGGAGACCGAGGCAATGGAGCTCCCAGGGTGGGACCTGCAGGTGTGGTGATCATGATTGACACACACGCGCCACAACCAGGGGGAGGGGTAGAAACCGGTCCGGACCGGTCGGGCCAACGGCGGTTGGAACCCCTCTGAGGGGAGGGGGCTGGCAGGAGCTACGATCCCCCAGAGCCCCGCCCCTCAGGGAGAAAGAGTATATAAGGCGGGTCCCTGAGAGCGTGGGTCAGTCCGTCTCAAGCCGAAGCCAGAAGCCGCCGGAAGAAGAAGAAGATCCTGGACCCCAAACCGCCGACGTCCTTCGGAGGGCCGGGGCTCAGTGCGGTGCCAGTGGTCGTGGGGCTAGGACCCCGAGGTTCCCTCGGCCTGAGGCCCTTTTAAGGGCCAGGTCCGGATGGGCCAGTGGTCAGGGACCCACCGGGCCAGCGGTGGGTCAGCCTCCCCTAAGTCTAGCCAGTAGGGAGAGTCGTAGGTACGATAGCCCAGAGGCTGTACCTCCCCAGGTTGTGGGTGAAAGGGGCCATTACCCCTTTGTGTTAGGGATTAGTGTAAACTGTTGGGTGAAATAAAGCGTGTTGCCTCTACGAAGACTCCGTCTCCCTCCAAGACCATTACACAGGCACCCTGCTTGACCCAAGCGTCGGCTGACGAGTGCCTGGTGTCTGTTGCAGGGTCGCCCTGGAGAGAGTGGTGGTGCTGGAGCTGCGGGTCCAACCGGTCCAAGGGTGAGTTGCAGCTCCACCTCCTTCTCCTCGCTCCACCCGTGGTCTCTGAGTGCACGTGGACTGTGAACGTGTGGACCGTGTGTGTGTGCGTGTGCGCGTGCAGAGGCGTGTGTATGCGCGTTGTGGAGTTCCGTGCATCTTGCTACCGTGGGGAGCGGTGGTGCAGCGGTTAGCGCTACGCCGCGCTACGAACCCGGCGAGCCGAGTTAGATTGCCGCGCACGGTCAACAACCAGTGACGATTATCTGAACCGGTCCTGGGCCTCCTCTAGGTCGACTCAGCCTCAATTGAGTACCGAGTGCTATGTGTAAAAAAAAACATTGCTACTCGGGAGACAAAGGCGGCCGGGCGTGGTGTTGGCCACCCACCCCCTCGTGTGCCGTGCCGGCCTTCATAGGTGCTCGCTAACAGCACTTGCCCCAACAGTCTGTTAAGGCTATACAGGGGATCTTTGTATTTTTGTATGCGTGTGTGGAGTGCGCTATGAACCTGGCCACCCGAGTTCGATTCCCACTTAGCGCCAGCAAGAACAGTGACTGAACCGGTCCTGAGCCTCTTCCAGATCGACTCAGCCTCAAATGAGTACCTGGTGCAGTGTCTAATCATCGCCACTCGGGAGACAAAGGCGGCCGGGCGTGGTGTTGGCCACCCACCCCCTCGTGTGCCGTGCCGGCCTTCATAGGTGCTCGCTAACAGCACTGGTCCCAAAAGTATGATTAGGCTATACGGGGGATCTTTGTCTTTGCCTGAGCGCAGTGGTTATGTGGTGGTTAGCACACACCCTACGGACGCGTCGATCCGCTCATTGGACGCGAATATCGAAAGATCGTTGCTGGGCCTCCCCTAGGTCGACTTGGCCTCGTTTGAGAGACCAATTGGGGTGTGTTGAACATCAGGACTGTGCCGGTAACAGCACTTGCTCAAACAGTCTATCAAAGAAGGCTATCCGGGGGATGTACGTGTTTGTCTGTGTGCGTACCTGTGCGTGTGTGCGCGCCGTCTAACCGTGTGTGCGTGTGTGCGTGTGTGCGTGTGTACAGGGCATCCCGGGTTCCCAGGGTCCCGCCGGTCGTGACGGACACGCCGGGAACGCCGGTATCGCCGGTGGCACCGGTCCCCGTGGCCCCTCTGGAAGCAGCGGCCCTGCTGTACGCACCGCACAACACACGCGCACTCACGCACTCACGAACCGCACGCGCACTCACGCACTGCGAGCACGTGCAACACACACGCAACACACGCACACACTCGCACACATACACACGCAACACACGTACGCACACACTCACAATCACACACGCGTACACACTCACAATCACACGCGCACACATGCACGCATACACACGCACCGCACAACAACCACGACACCCGCAATTCGGCGCTTGTGCCAGGCCACGTGAAGTTTCGAACTGGCAGGAGGTCACGGGACAGACCCAGGTGCCATGGGTCGACTGGCACGCGCGCACACTCACGCGCACCCACTGCTGCCGCTACGTACTCGCCACAGCAACCACAGCACCCGCCGTTCGCCACTAAGTGGCGGCGACGTCACCACGGCCCTTGCGCCAGTCTATGTGCACCAACTCACATCTTGCATAAACGCACGCGACAGCACGTCCGACGTTTCGCCGCACGCTCCCGGGCGACGCGGAGAGAGACGTACGGCACGTCCGCGCCCGATTGAAAAGGGCCGCTCAAACATCGACGTCACCGATTGCCCCCCCTCGTGTCCCGCTGTGCAGGGGCCCGCCGGACCTCCGGGCCCACCCGGTCCCCCCGGCCCCTCGGGAGGCGGCGGCGGATACTTCTACGAGTCGGTGCAGACCGAGGTGGAGAAGGGGCCCGACCCCCTGCGCTTCTACCGTGGCGACGAGGCCGTGCAGGAGAAGGCCGTGCAAGCACAGGAGATGGAGGCGTCGCTCAAGACGATCAGCGGCAAGGTGGACCTCCTGCAGGTGCCCGACGGCAGCCGGGAGAGGCCCGCGCGCACCTGCCGCGACCTGCACCTCACCCACCCCGACCTCAAGAGCGGTGAGTTGACCTCCGCGGAGTCCCTGTTTTTTTAACACTCGAATTGTTAGAATTCTATTATTTTCTTGGCAGGTAAGGTAAGGAAGGGCCTCTTTGTTCAGAAGCGAACTGGACTATCACAACTGAGAGCACGACGAAGTGGCTCGTCACCAGCTCTAAATGCGTGATGTTCATTCTCAACGTGGAGGGAACAATCGGATATACAGGTGTCAGGGTCGGTAACATCATGCTAATCTCTCAACTTAACATAGCCACTTCCGTACCCAGTTACATGCTAATTTCTCACATTAGCATCATTAGACCCAGCCACTTCTCTACGACCCTTGGGCTACACCTTTTAAAACAGTCTGCCTCAGCAGCAGACCATGCTTTCCCACCTGATGACGGATGCTTGTGTTGCGCCCGAAACGTCGTGATTTATTTTATGTCATATCTACGTGACTTTACCGAAAGAACCAAAGAGTGTGGATTCCTTACTTCAAATCAAGATTGTCAGGGTCGGGTTTAAACCCACGACCTCCTGCATAGCAGGCAAAGAAATTAACATTTTTACTAGCCACCCGAGTTCGATTCCCACTCATGGCCAACACCAGTGACGATTATCTGAACCCGTCCTAGGCCTCCCCTAGGTAGACTCGGCCTCAAAATTAGTAGCTGGTGCGGTGTGTAAACATCGGCACTGGGGAGACAAAGGCGGCCGGGGGGCGCGGTGCCGGCCTCCCACTCCCTCGTGTGCCACCGTGCCAACCTTCACAGCTGCTGCTCGCTAACAGCACTTGCCCAACAGTCTGAGGTTACACGGGGGCTGGGTGAGGGTGCATCTTTGTCTTTTCTTGCTTCGCTTGCGCGTGCAGGCAACTACTGGGTGGACCCGAACAAGGGCAGCCCCATCGACGCCATGGAGGTGTGGTGCAACATGGAGAGGGGTCACACCTGTGTGGCAGCCAACCCCAAGTCGGTCGCCCACAAGAGCTGGCACAGCGCCCAGGGCAAGGAGCAGAAGCACATCTGGTTCGGGGAGAACGTCCAGGGCGGCTTCAAGGTGATGAGAGAGCGAGCGCGCTTAACGTCGGCACAACGGTTGGCCTGAACGTCGTCACCTGAACGGTTGCGTTGTCCCTCGTCGTTATCTTCGTCGCCATATATAATCAGCCGTCGTTTATTGCCAACGGACAGCTCGGCCAGTGGCATTGAAGACAAAGGCATCCCATTGCCACGGCTGGCAAAATGTTAAGTTTCATCAGATTTTTGGGCAAAAACGTGCCAACCTTCGTTGTGGGGGGAGGCGGGGGGCAGGGTGGGAGGGGGGTGAGGGTTGGTGTTTAAAATAGCCAAAATGCTGCCGGTCTGGTGGTTCCGGGACCGTCGCTGCCCGGCCGAACGACGCCGCCGCTAACGGAGCCTCTCTCTCCCACCCCCCCCACCCTGCCCACTACACCCCCCCCCCCTTAACCACCACCTCGAACCGGCGCCCCCCGTCCAGTTCACCTACGGCGACGACTCGCTCCCAGCCAACACGGCGGCCGTGCAGATCACCTTCCTGCGCCTGCTGTCCCGCGAGGCGTCGCAGAAGCTCACCTACCACTGCCGCAACAGCGTGGCCGTGTCCGACGAGCGGGGCGACTTTGGCAAGGCTCTGCTGCTGCAGGGCTCCAGCGAGGTGGAGATCCGTGCCCAAGGGAACTCTCGCTTCACCTACAGCGTCCTGGAGGACGGCTGCAAGGTGAGCTGGAGCCACTACCCCCCCCACCGCCCCGGCCCCCCCCCCCCCCCCGCTGCCCACCAGCCAACCGACTCGGCCGCGGCTACTCGACAGTCGGTGGTGGTGGTGGTGGTGGTGCGCGTGACCGGCGAGATGAAAGTATCTCAAAACTCTTCTTGGTTCTTTCGGTAAAGTCACGTAGAAGGAAAATAACGTCGTGAGAATTATTTTATAATGTTTTATTTGTATTATTTTATTACTTTCCTTCTACGTGACTTTACCGAAAGAACCAAGAAGATGAATCCCTGCAGTCACGAAAGCTTTAAATCGAAATTTATCTCAAAACTATTTATAAAAGATATGTTGTTCATTTTAGCAGGTAAGGCCCACTCAGCTGCGTAGCTCTTTTTCAGAAGCGGCCTGGCTATCAAAAGTGATAGCTCGACAGTGGATTATCGTCACATGGACATTTATAGTAGTAGCCAAATGCTGTATATCCACGCTGATTCTAAATGTGGATGGGAAAACCGGAGGAGCTGGAGAAAAATCAAAATATACAGCAGGCTTCAGGGTCAGCATTGAACCCACGACCTTCTGTATACCAGGCGAGGTAGTTAACATCTCGCCGGTATTGCTTTCAGTCAGCCATCCCCGGGGGGTGGAAGGATCTCTCTGGAAATCTTGATGATGACAACGACGGCGATGATGACGATGACGACGATGGTTACTTTTGTCTTTTACAGAGCCATACGGGTCAATGGGGAAGAGCGGAAATTGAGTACAAGTCACAGAAGACTTCTCGTCTGCCCATACTGGATATTGCGCCAATGGACATTGGAGGGCCTGAGCAGGAGTTTGGCATTGATATTGGCCCCGTCTGCTTCTTCTAAATGGACACCACCTCCAGTCTTTTTTTTCCCCCCCTAACTCTTGGACTGCTGCACTGAAAGGTTTGAAAAATGTGTACTTAAATCATCCACCTGCTTATCTTTTGAAAAGGCAAGGCAATGAAACAACGCGGTCAAAGAGTTCGCTACCCTTTCCACTCTGATCCCCTTAACGGAGACGTGTCCTTGATTTGTCACGAGCGGGGGACGTCCCAAAAGGTGCGTTCGGTTAGGGCCCCGACGAGAAACGAGTTCGGCTCCTTCTCACGGGGAGCCTATCCGCGCGCCCTCGCATCAACGCGATGTCGCCCGCTGTGTCGATGTCAGTTTCGACGTAAGAAGTTGGTAGTAGGTTTTTTTTTTGTTAGACCAAAGGATCTCCGGTAGGAGCTACCTCAGGCCCCCCCGACACACACACACACGCGTGAACACGTCAATGCAGGGGTGACAAGGCACTCCGGGTGCTGATAATATTGACGCTTTTTCTCATGGTGCTATATATCATCAAAAGTTTTTGCGGTAGTCGACAAGAGAGCATTTTAAACATTTATTGGGACATTTTTTTTTCTTGAACCACGGTGGGATGTTTCTGGGAGTAACCTCCCCGTGGAGATATTCGTTAAAATCTCTCTCATCCCCCCCCCACCCCCTGCCATCAAGAGTCACGTGGTCCGATCCGGTGGCTCTTCGCCCCCTCCAAAGTTGCAAAATGTAGGCAGATGGATGATGGATCCAGATCGAATTTTTCTTTTTGTCAAATTCAAAAGGTACATCAACAACAACAACAAAAAACCAAGACACATGATTAAAAGGAAAACACACTGCAGTGAGCAGTATTTGGCTGTAAATTACTCAAATTTAGAGACAATAATAATTTTTTTATATATAATAACCCCACTTTTTTTTTGCAAGCGGTACCTGAAATCGTGTCGCCCCAATGCACCCCCCCCGGCTCTCCCCATCACGTCCCGGCTACAATTGAACCCTCTCCCAAGCCTCGTGAGCCGATGGTGGTTTTGTTTAGAATACAGTCTTGCCCCCCCCCCGCCCCCCTTTTACGTGTGTGTTACTTGTGTTGAAACAGTCGTTGAACTAAATAAAAAAACAAACCGAAATACACAGTGCAACCGGTGTGTGTGGCGTCGTTCCGTCCCGCGTGCTTGCTCGTCTCACGATGATGTGTGTGTCTGTGAGTGTGGGGAGCGGTGGTGTAGCGGTTAGCGCGCTGCACTACGAACCTGGCGACCCGGGTTCGATTCCCGCTCACGGCAAACACCAGTGACGATTGTCTAAACCGGTCCTGGGCCTCCCCTAGGTCGACTCAGCCTCAAATGAGTACCTGGTGCGGTGTGTAAACATCGCCACTGGGGAGACAAAGACGGCCGGGCGTTGTGTTGGCCACCCACCCCCTCGTGTACCGTTCTGACCTTTATAGGTGCTCGCTAACAGCACTTGCCCCAACAGTCTGTTCAGGCTATACGGGGGATCTTTGTCTTTTATTGTGCAGAGGAGTGACGCTCACAAACAGCAAGTGCTGGGTGGATAACTCGCAGCAAGTTGGCACAGTAGGGGGCACAGGTTGTGCATAAGACACAGTCATCTCAGTCAGTCAACCCATGGCACCTACAGGGTCTGTCCCGTGACCTCCTCCTGCACCTAGCCTGGCACAGTAGGGAGCACAGGTGGTGCATAAGACACAGTCATCTCAGTCAGTCAACCCATGGCACCTGCAGGGTCTGTCCCGTGACCTCCTCCTGCACCTAGCCTGGCACAGTAGGGGGCACAGGTGGTGCATAAGACACAGTCATCTCAGTCAGTCAACCCATGGCACCTGCAGGGTCTGTACCGTGACCTCCTCCTGCACCTAGCCTGGCACAGCAGGGGACACAGGTGGTGCATAAGCCACAGTCATCTCAGTCAGCCAACCCATGGCACCTGCAGGGTCTGTCCCGTGACCTCCTCCTGCACCTAGCCTGGCACAGCAGGGGACACAGGTGGTGCATAAGTTACAGTCATCTCGGTCAGTCAACCCACGGCACCTGCAGGGTCTGTCCCGTGACCTCCTCCTGCACCTAGCCTGGCACAGTAGGGGCCACAGGTGATGCATAAGCCACAGTCATCTCAGTCAGTCAACCCATGGCACCTGCAGGGTCTGTCTTGTGACCTCCATCTGCACCTAGCCGAGCACAGTAAGGGGTACAGCTGGTGGTGCATCTACCAGTCATCTCAGTCGGCCAACCCATGGCACCTGCAAGATCTGTCTCGAGACCTGTCAGCGAGCCTTCGACACTTCACGTGGTAGCCTCAAAGTGCACCTAGCCTGGCACAGGCGCCGTGGTGACGTCACCGTCACTTCGTGGCGAATGGCGGTTGTGTTGGTATTGAGGAGCGGTGGTGTAGCGGTTAGCGCGTTGCGCTACGAACCCGGTGACGATTATTAGAACTGGTCCTGGGCCTCCCCTAGGTCGACTCAGCCTCAAACGAGTAACTGGTGTGGTGTGTGAACATCGCCACTGGGAAGATAAAGGCGGTCGGGCGTGGTGAATCCAAGTCCTGGGCGAAACCGGGTAGTAAAGCTAGTAATGCATAAACGAGACAATACGTACTTGTATAATTAATACCCAATTATATTAACAACGTGTAAATTAGATGAATCACATTTTACTGACAATAATCATACAAAACAATTATTATTTATTATTCCCGAATCGGGAAAGTAACCTCTGTGAGAACACCACCCCATTAGCTTAATGATCAAATTCATCTTCTAATGAAGAGCGCTACGCAATTACAATAATACCAAATGTTATAAACTATTACGAAAACAACTAATTGTCATCACCAAAACACTCTAATCATCTTCCAACTCCGTGATATCTATTGATTCGAGTTGGATTCATCAAAATAATTACATAAACAAGTTAATTAACACTCATAATAAATTAAGTAACTCACCACGAGGCTCGACGCCATTTTATTATTAGCCACGAGATCGGGTCGGCATCCGCACACATTTTCTTTTCCACTGACAACTCGCTCAACAATCAATTGACATTACCGAGTTTCTGTCCGTCGATTAACAATCGAGCCATTTCAATGAAAGTTGTCTCCATATACAGCATATGAAAGGCAAAGTTGTGATTATGTGTCTGTTCAAAATGTTTAGCGGACTTCCCGACATGCAACAAACTGGAAACTTAACATGTGTGTACTTTCCAGACTGTACACCATGCACAAATTAAAATAAATAGATATATAATTTTTGCACGGCAAGTGAGCTGTGACGTCACATCTGTCACGTGACCCGCGCATGTGGAAGCGTCACGCATTGTAGTGTAGCGGGTAGCGCGCTGCGCTACGAACCCGGCCACCCGAGTTCGATTCCCGCTCACGGCCACCACCGCTGACGATTATTTGAACCGGTCCTGGGCCTCCCCTAGTTCGACTCAGCCTCAAACGAGTAACTGGTGTGGTGTGTGAACATCGCCACTGGGGAGACAAAGGCGGCCAGGCGTGGTGAATCAACGTGCACGGGCGAAGCCGGGTAGAAAAGCTAGTATATTATATTTCAGCTAATGTAGAACGCAGCTTTGCAGTCCAGAAGCTGGTCCAAATCTAAATCTGGGGCTTGTTTTGTGCACGTGGGGGGCTCGGGGTCCAATCGCTGATCACCATTTGCCTGATCTTAAATAATAATCACAATTCACTTGGCTACCCATAGCTATGCAAATTTGTCTTTTAGGAATCCCAAATTCTATGGAGTGCACCATAATACAGGTGAGGGATCCAGCCCATGCCTATCTCTACCCTCACCAAGTCTGTGGGCCAGCTGAAGCATCTGTGCTGGCCTCACAACTGAATATGAATACTTGCAGTCATGAAAACTTCAAATCTAGAACTCGCAGCTGAAGTTGAGTGCAGCCGAGGATGTGCTGTGCCGCCGTGGCCTCTGTGTGTGTGTGTGTCACGATTGCGTCTAACCATCGGCGTGAGTGACGTTCTCACTTTACACCTGCATATGGCTGTTGTTATATTTATCTGGGGTAGTGGGGGAGGGGGTTGCACCATTTGATGTGTTGCTCACATCTCACTTTGTGTGTTTGTCGTTGTTAGAATTTACAGTGGTGTGCCATGGTCCGTCGTACAAAATTAAAAAAAAGTGTGACGACTTTTTTCGTTTCCTCGTTGATTTGCTTCCAGGAATTAGATTAGCCTCGAATGTCCACATGGTTCCTCGCGCGGACCGCTTGCATGCACTCAGTGGCATTTAATACGAAATCTGACACTCGCAGAGTCAATTTTAAAGATGAAGTAGCAACACCGGGATACACTGAATCGCGACTGTGATATAAAATCGTACATTAGCATAACAATGATTTCTAAGTGTAGTACATATTAGTATAAAAAGGACGTTTTGACACGGCGATTTAACACAGCACTCTGATCTATTAAATCAATAAACTACTATAAAATGTTAGGGGCCGTCCATAAATGACGTCACGCACCTAGCGGGTGGGGGGGGGTCAGACATTTGTGACGATGTGTGACGAGGGGGGGGGGGGTGAAAATGTGACGTCACATCAAAATGCGCAACTTTAAATAAATATAGACAACACGTTCTACTTAATTAAATAGACTTTTAAAAATGTTTTCTCCTACAACATCAGAGCGCAGCGCCACATTGAATACGCACTACAATGACAATAGTTTAAAGCGATTAGAAGCATGTTTTATATTGGGGGGGGGGGGGGGGGCAGAGCTTTGTGACGTCATATTTGAGGGGGGGGGGTCTGACTTTTTGTGACGTCGTGTGACGAAGTGGGGGGGGGGGGGGGTCAAAAATCGTCCAAAATCGCGTGACGTCATTTATGGACGGCCCTTAGGAGATGTTAACGACCTCGCCTTGTATGCAGAAGCGCGTGGATTCGATCCCGATCCTGACGCTTGACTATTATTTGGAGTTTGCGTGTCTCTCTCATCATCATCACGGTGGCTAGGAGATGTTAACTACCGCGCCTGGAATGCAGGAAGATGTGGGTTCGATCCCAACCCTGACGCCTGCTGGATATTTGGAGTTTACGTCTCTCTCTGCCCGTGGTCGCGTGGAATTTGCTCCGGGTCCTCCGGTTTTCCCCTCCACATTTAGAAACGACGTCACGCGTTCGGAGTGTTGGCAGCTCATGAAGATGACAAACCCCTTCGTGGAGCTTTTGTTTGTGGCCAGGGCGCTTCTGAATAAGTAATATTTAAAAATACTTTTTTAGAAACACGCTTTAATGGCAGAAGTCCACGACTCCAGGAAGTGGCCCCCGAAGCTTGCCATAGCGTAAGGGACCGTGGGCAATAAGACCAAAGCCGAAACATAACATATAAAAAATAATGTTTAAAAATACTTTTTTTTTTATATAAAATAGTATTGTCATCAGTATTACATAAGTATACCAAGTTTGCAGTCGATACCACATGGGGAAGTGGGTTAAAATTGAGTTACAAGATTTGAGGATACGACGACAAGTTCAAGTTCATGTATTAGGTGTAGCCCTGTGAGCCATTCAGCTCTTGAATCGGGTGCAACCGCAACAAACAAAAAACAAAAACATGAACAAAAAACATCTTAAAGTGAATATGTGACTGAGTGCAAACAGAAAATCCAAGAAAAGACAGCAAAAATATTGCAGAAAAAACACCGTACACCAACGCTGTGTGCAAAAATCTCAGTGGGATGCAAGTCAAACAACAACAACCACAAAACAGCTTAGATTAAGGCCATCAGTCTAACTCTGTACTACAACAAACAAACATGGCTAAACCAATACACTTTTCGAAATCACCAAAATAAAGCCATGAAAGCAATGAAAAAGCAATCATAGGAACTGTGACGGAATTTTCACAATAAATGGCATAACATGTACTACCAAAACCCTGCAGCCATAGCTGGCTGCATGAGTCACTCAACAACAGCAGGAGCATCAATCGGAGTATTATAATTTTTCAATGCACCTTTAAGATCAGCACACTAAATCAAAACACAGGTCATACTTTGTAGCGATTATCCGGAGCGAAACATTTTATTTTAGGTCACTGAATAGCAGTGGCAGCTAGGGGTGTACAACTCATCTAGAGCAGTTTTGAGTGAAGATCTCATAGGTAGTGACTCAAGTTTCAATTTATTTGCAACAGCATTCCAGACCCTGGGGGCATCAATAGCAAAGGCCCTTCCTCCAGTATATGTACGGCAATAGGGAATATTAAGCTGGTAAATGAGTGGAAGACCTTAGGTCAAACAACAGAGTGAGTTAAATAAAAGCGTGTAATGAAAAAAGATACAATTTGCTCAGTGGGGCCTTAACGTGGTAACATCTTTAAAAGTTTCGTTTAATAATAAATAGCCTGGCTCAGTTCAAGGGACGCCACGCGTTTTACATAAACACATTCCTGCGGAGGGTGCTGGTAGGAACGTTGGGTTGCTCGGTCAATGGCCTGCAGGGTCAACGGCGGCGTGGTGTATTCCGCAAATATGCCCGACTGTGAGGGCGGGCACAAGCCGGCGTGAGTAGGTTAAACGTTGAGTTTTATAAGGGCACCACGGGGTGACCAGCCCCTCTCCACCCAGCCCCACCCCTCACCCAGCCCCTCCCCACCCAGCCCCTCCCCACCCTCCCCTCTCCACCCGGCCCCACCCCTCACCCAGCCCCACCCTCTCCACCCAGCCCCTCCACACCCTCCCCACCCAGCCCCTCCCCACCCTCCCCTCTCCACCCAGCCCGACTCCTCCCATTTTTGGATTTACGACGGACGGACGGACACAATAATCCCCTGTGGGCTGGTGGAACCAGGTGGTTCCTACCAGTAAAATTGCAGCAGTTGCAAGCGGCATAAAAAAAATATATAAACATCATCAGCAATTTTTTTCGATGTAAAGCTTTCGTGACTGCAGGGATTCATCTTCTTGGTTCTTTCGGTAAAGTCACGTAGAAGGGAAATAATAAAATAATAAAAATAAAACATAATAAAATATAATTAAATTTCGATTTAAAGCTTTCGTGACTGCAGGGATTCATCTTCTTGGTTCTTTCGGTAAAGTCACGTAGAAGGGAAATAATAAAATAATAAAAATAAAACATAATAAAATACAATTCTCACGACGTTTCGGCCACAACGCAATCAGCCGTCCTCATGTGAAGAACAGGTCTGTGGCCGAAACGTCGTGAGAATTGTATTATTTTATTATGTTTTATTTTTATTATTTTATTATCTCCCTTCTACGTGACTTTACCGAAAGAACCAAGAAGATGAAACTGATTTAATTTCTCCATCTCCTGTGTTGGAAATCCTCTCCTACATTATTCACATTTTTATATTATACATTAAATATTAAAAATATCTAATATTAAATTATACTAATCAGGCACTCGGGCTCCTGCGCAGGGCAGCCCTAGGGGTCCTGGCCGGCGCGGGTAAGGCCGTGTCGCGCGTAGGTCGGCTTCGACGTAAAACGATGTCCCTCTGAGTCCTCCTCGTCGACCGCGTGTCGAGTGCGTCGTTCGCGGGCGAAGAGGAGGAAGGGAGGAGGTGGTGGTGCTGGTCTGACGCGCTCGCCGTGTCGCCGTGGCCCGCCAACCCCATCGGGCCGCAGGCGCGGGGTGAAGCCTGCCGCCTTGCCTGGATTCTTCTACGGGCGCCGGTGCTCGGATTCCCGCGGAAGCCCCGGTACGCGGGACCCCCCCCCCCCCCCCCACACCTCTAACAACACCAATCACCCCCGGTTCTCCGGGGTTTCTGGATTAAAACTTAAAAAAATAAATGCATGACAAAGGCGTTGATGCTAACGGGGTTAATCGATGGTTATAAAATGTATTCAATAATAGCTGCATTAGCGCTGGGCTTACGTGTCGGCACGCCATTAACGCGCGATTTTAATATCGTTCGATAATGACAATCGTTAAATTAAGTACGTTAATGTTAATTAAGAGGGACCTTCATCCAGCAGTGGATTTATGAAGGCCGTTTATTGTTGATGTGGTGTTTGCAGTCACTCCATCAACATGGTGATTGTAAAACAATAGTACTGCACCCTATTACCCTATTTAAATTCGCCGTTATTAATATGGCGACTGTCCTATGACAGGCGTATAATAATAATACCACTGTGTGAAACCCACACAAATAATATGGCATGACTGTAATCGCATGATAATAGTGTTGAGTAAATACATTGTGCAGTGGAGCGGTGGCGCAGTGATTGGGGCGTTTTGATATCACAGAACCACCTAGGCCTCGGCAAGGTAAGGTAAAAGTTAAAACCAACGCGCCTACCTTTACCCTACCTTTTACCTTACCACAATACAATCACTCTACCCTTACCTTTTAGCAGGTAAGGTAAAAGGTAAAAAAGCAACGTGCCTTCCTTTACCATACCTTTTACCCTGACCCTATACAAATTACCCGATTACAGGGTAATTACTGGGGTACTACTACACATGAACAAGGTTTATAACGGTAAACGCTGTAGGTAGAGCGCTTTATACATATAGAATACTCTCGATGATTCCAATTTAACACGCTTTCTTTTAACTCACTGTCTGTTGTTGTATCCTCAAATCTTGTAACTCAATTTTAACCCACTTCCTAATGTGGTATCGACTGCAAACTTGGTATACTTATGTCATACTGATGACAATACTATATTACTGTATATCATTAACAAAAATATTTTTCTAACATTCTTTTTTATTTCGATTTGAAGCTTTCGTGACTGCAGGGATTCATCTTCTTGGTTCTTTCGGTAAAGTCACGTAGAAGGGAAATAATAAAATAATAAAAATAAAACATTATTTGATTTTATTATGTTTTATTTTTATTATTTTACTACTTCCCTTCTACGTGACTTTACCGAAAGAACCAAGAAGATTCTTTTTTAAATGTTATGTTTCGGCTTGGGTCTAATTGTCCACGCTCAACTCACGTTGGCTGTAGATCACCACGGCCCCCTGACGTTGTGGCAAGTCTCGGGGCCACTTCCTGGAGTCGTGGAGTTCTGCCATTACTAGGACATTTAATAAAAGCGTGTTTTTAAAAAAAAGTTTGTTTAAATATTACTTATTAAATGGAGGCCACGGACTGCGCGACGGAGCTTTTAGCGGTAAACAAGGTACCGTATTTACCGGGTAATACTTTGCGCTACCTTTACCCTACCGGCTAATTCTTCCGAGCTACCTTTACCCTACCCTTTACCTTACCCCTTGGCATGTCGACACCTTTACCTTTTTACCCGGTAAAAAGGGTAAATTACCTTGCCTTGCCGAGGCCTGAAGTATGGTCAACAAACACCCACCACCGACAGGAGGCATTCATCCAGCAGTGGATTTACAACAAACTGTGTGCAAGGACAAAGTCGAATATTCAATCACCACTTAACCGCTCGCACTCACTCGGTGCATTGTTTACGCATGGTGCAACTTGTCATTTACATTCGAGTTATTAATTCGTTTATTTAGTAAATGTTTTACCAGGATAACCCTTGGGGTGGAACATCTCGTTAGCTAGGGCGTCCAGAGTAGAAGTTTATTTTTACATATCCGAACTTTCAGATACCGCTCCCAACTTATGGTGTATGAATCGGTTTCCGATTGGCACGGTTGGCTACGTACGGTGCGAAAGAAGTTCAACATACGTACATAATTGCACCTCCGATTAGGGGCCGTCCATAAATGACGTCACGCGATTTTTTACGATTTTTTGACCCCCCCCCCCCCTTCGTCACACGACGTCACAAAAAGTCAGACCCCCCCTCAAATATGACTTCACAAAGCTCTGCCCCCCCCCCCCAAATATAAAACATGCTTCAAATGGCTTTAAACTATTGTCATTGTAGTGCGTATTTAATGTGGCGCTGCACTCTGATGTTGTAGGAGAAAACATTTATTAAAAAGTATATTTAATTAAGTAGAATGTGTTGTCTATATTTATTTAAAGTTGCGCATTTTTATGTGATGTCACATTTCTGACCCCCCTCCCTCGTCACACATCGTTACAAATGTCTGACCCCCCCCCTCCCTTAGGTGCGTGACGTCATTTATGGACGGCCCCTTAGCACGGCTGGCTACGTACGGTGCGACAAGTGCAACATACATAAAACGTGTGCCCGTAGATGGTGGTTTGTGCGATGGGGCAATGGGGTGGATGACACGTTTTGCGCCCACGTGTGTGTATCTGCGTGTGTTTCCACGGCAGGATTTCTCTCTGTGGGTGACCAGCGGAGTAGCCACAAGTCACCATGTCACGTGAGTCTCACCGTTGGCCTCGTTGGAGACGGGGCTGGGTTCGAGTTCCCGTTTTCTCTGCAGACCTTCACATCCACCGCAGTCGCTAACAGCACTTACCCCGAAAATATTAAAGATAAACGGAGGGGGATTATTATTAATACTATACTTTATATCTTATCTAGATTTTTATCGCGCCTTATTCCGAGGCGCTTTGCAGCAATATTAAAATTGTACATAAGATGATAGTGGTAGAGATAAATAGTGGAGTTTTAAGAAGTGATGGTGTATATGTGTAGGTGAGTTTATGCGTGTGTGTGTGTCTGTGTGCATGTGTGCAGGACGGCCACCTGTGACCGCCTCCCCGGCCCCCGGCACCACCACTCCGGCAGTAAGCCAATCGGCCTGCTCTCCCGCCCGCTTCGTGAACTCTGAACCCGCATTGGGCCTCTTACTCTGGCCTGGAAACCCAAACAGCCCGGGAACGTCTTCGTAATTCATACCCGGCTATCCTTTGGCCGTCGACGGTTGCCCTTTTGGCCGGGGCCAACAGTCACGGATATTGAGCCGTTGCTTTGAAACAAAAAATCGAATTGCGTGTTCCGTGAAGATCCGGGCAAGTTTGAAAGTGTGCCGTGAAATGAATAATGTTGAGAAGCACTAAATAAAAAAAAACTGCCTGTGGAATGTGATAGGTGTCACAAAATTACCTGTGTAATAATTCTCTACACTGGGTAATTGTGCACCTCACATGGCCAGCTAATAAGAGGAGTTCCTTGCATGGCGATCGAGTCAGAATTATTTGAGTCTTTTTTTAGTCCTTGCGTTCCGTGTTTTGCTATAAAGTCCTAAACCGGTGCTCGCTTAACAGCCCTTGCCCTAATTGTGCGCAATGCAACCTCTTGCGAGGTTAAACAAATTAATTTGAGACGCTGCTGCCTTGGTGGCAGCGGTGTACAAGCACAACCAACAACACAAACTAAAACACAACACGTTCGTCAACAACACTGCGTAGTCTTAAAAGAAAAAAATATATGTTAAGGTGAATTTTCGAGTAATGGGCCCGTCTTCAGTTATCTGCTATGAATGTGTTGAGTGTTCTTTAATTTACAAGTGTGACCTGGGGCATTAGTCTACCAGTAGGGGGTAATGCTTGCTACTGTGTAATCCCAATTGAGTAATCTGCAGTGGTTGTTGCTAACGCTCTGCCAGCTCGTGCGTATGTGTGTGTGTGTTGTTGTTGGTGCCACTGCACCATCTGGGCTTAGGCAGTGTAGCGATTAGCTCACTACGCTACGAACCTGGCGACCCGAGTTCGATTCCTGCTCATGACCAACACCAGTGACAATTTTCTGAACCGGTTCTGAGCCTCCCCTAGGTCTATTCGGCCTCAAATGAGTACCTGGTACGGTGTGTAAACATCGCCACTAGGGAGACAAAGGCCGTCGGGCGTGGTGTTGGCCACCCACCGCCTCGTGTGCCGTGCCGTCCTTCGTAGGTGCTACTCGCTTAACAGCACTCGACCCAACAGTCAGTTACAGGTTAGACGGGGGCATCTTTGTCTTTGTTGTTGTATTTTCATACCCCCTTGGCCCCACCGCATCTACAGCAAACAACCAGCAACCCTGGCTTCGTGGGCTACAACCCGTACAGCCACCTGGCCTACAACAACTACAAGTTGGGTGGACAGCCTGGAGCCAACAGTAGAGCCATGGTGAGTGAGTGAGTGACAGGCCCTGTGGCCAGGCTGAGCCGCATGGTGGCAGAACAAAAACTGTTAAATTGCATTTTACAAGTAGGCTTTTTCTTGACCAATTTTACACTTCATATTTCGTTTCTTTGGATAGTGTCGGTATAATGTACATTTTTGTTAAACTACAACCATCCACCAGTTGTCACGTGAGAAAATATTTCAATTTATTCGGGGGGTTTTTTCCGCAAAAACGGACTGTTGAAAATTAAGCGGACATTTGACGATTGTAAACGAGTTTAGATTCAAAACCATTATCAAATCGCCAGAGGCCGGCGGGGTTTGTATGGCTGCTGTAACCGCTCACGATAAACAGTATTAAACCTCACAGAGAGCAGCGCGATTGCGGCTAACAGCCCCTGCCTGCCTCCGACCCTCAGGCAAAACAATTGCGTTCGTGGAGCCCAAGCTTTGAATTGTGGACCATGCCGATCAAGCCGCCTACGTTGAGTAGTGTAGCGAGCGACGTCATTAACGCTGCCCGTCGGCCCCATTAATCGCACGTTTAAAATAATGCATGTCGGATTTTTGCCTACGACGTTTGAATCATTCGTCTTTTGTAACCATTGCATTGTGAATGACCTCCCCCCCCCCCCCCCCCCGTGTATGTGAGCTGTCCTCCCTTGCATGCAAGCTTTCCGCATTAAGATGGCTTCTGCCGTGCCTCGTCTCGTTAAACGGTGGACTGGGTCGATGCGCTCCGCTGGCTTTGTTTTTCTACTCCCACTTGGCGCCACGCCGTTTATAACGCAACGATTTCGTCCGCAACAAAGTTTTAGTTAAAAAAAAGAACTCGACCTTGAATTCAAGAGTCAGAGTTGAATCCACACTTGAAGTCAACCTCGACCCTGAATTCAAGATGAAGGGTCAAGACGTCATGAATGCCGACGCTGTTGATTCCACCACCACCTCGTGGCCAACGCTTTCTGACCCGCTATATCCTGCAGCTGAAACTGCACCATCTGGGCTTAGGTCTAGTTCTTTTCTTCCTTTCCCTTGGTCGCTAGACTCATGGAGACCACTCCAATTCATGTCTCGGTAAACCGGCTACGCGTGCCCCACCCAGCGAGCTTCTTTTTGACCCAGCATTGTGACACGTGATGGAATCGCAGTGGGGAGAAAGGCGGGGAGGGTGTGGGTGTGGTGACGAATCATGGTGTACGCCAGCCAGAGGTCGCAAACGGGTTTTGATTCCTTACCCGTACCCGGCCGCACCAGGGTCGCAAACGGGTACCCGTACCCTACCCGATACCCGGCTACCCGTACCCGGCCGGGTATCGGGTAGGGTACGGGTACGAGTACCCGATTGCGACCTCTGGGATGAAGCCATGTTGCAGGTGCGGGTGGGTTGATTCTAGGAACTTGAATTGTGAGAAGAGACAAGACGTTGGGAAATGAGTGACAAACGGTGACTCACCAGTGACTCACGGCCTACCCGTACCCGGCCGCACCAGGGTCGCAAACAGGTTCCCGTACCCGTACCCGGCCGGGTACGGGTAGCCGGGTATCGGGTAGGGTACGGGTATCGGGTTCCCGATTGCGACCTCTGACGCCAGCTGGGGGAGCCGGTTGCCTCCATTGCTCAACCACGAGGGCCGAGTTGAACTCCTGGGCCAGTGTTCCCTCCACGGACCCACTTCTCTCCACAGCGTAATGGGTTCAGTTTCCAGCTCGGCTGCCACCACCCGCCTGTTACGGCTGTCGCCTGCTGCGCTTGACCCTGCTTGGCTTTGTCCCCGCCTGCCCGCCCCCCCACCTTCCTCCCCACCCTAACTCCTACTCTCCCACCCATCCACCCCTGCCCGCCCACCACCGCCCATGTACCTGCTGTGGACTGTGGCATACGGCACAGAACGGACAATCGGACAAGCACGTCTCCTCAACATGTCTGTCCTCCCACTTAAAATAAATAAACATGCAATTGATCCACGTTAGCCTCACTGCTGATGAGATGCTGCTGATGACACCAAATCCGGAATTTTTATTTGCATGAAGCACTCCCAGAAGGCCACGTAGCTGATGATGGGATGTGTAATAAAATACTTTTTAAAAGAGTTTTTTTTCTTAATGCAGTGGGACAGATGTGTGCGAAGGAGGAGGCGTGTTGTCTGATTATTCATCATGGAACTTAGATTCTCCACGACGCCGCCGAATGCTTATCTTGTTTTTAGCGCGGGGTGAACGGGACGTATAATCGGTTGCCTTGCTTTTCGTTTGGGTCTGAAGGCTCTTCCGGTTGCCTCCAAAGAAGAGTTACGCGGTCCGCTTTTGGGCAGCCTCCCCCCCTCCCCAGCTTGCAAACCTTCCGCCATCCCCCCACCCCTCATTTTCCTTTTAGCTTTGTCGTAACGCATGCCTCATCACCACCACCGCCTGCTGCTCCCATTCCCTCCCACCTCCCCCTCCCCTCACCGTGTGCGTAGACATCGTACCTGGGTAGGCAGTCTCACGACATAGCCTCCAGGCAGTATCGTGACACCTGGGCCGCCCCCGCGTACAGCCATGCCTTGCACGGCCTAGTGAGTGACCTCCCCCCCCCCCCCTCCCTCCCTCCCTCCCTCCCTCCCCCCCCCCTCCCTCCCTCCCTCCCCCCCCTCCCTCCCTCCCTCCCTCCCATGCACCTCGCATGTGGCTCCCTCCATCCCATGTACGTCACATGTTCTTACCTCCATCCCATGTACCTCGCATGTACCTCCCTACATCCCATGTACCTCCCTCCCTCGTACCTCAATCCCTCCCTCCCTTGTACCTCCCTCCCATGTCCCTCCCTCCCCGAGTAAGGCGCTAAGGTACACGATTACCCACAACCCTGGGCGTCACTCCCCTCCAGCTCCTACTGGGGGTGGCTCGCCTCGTCCTGCCCCCCCTACCCTGCCCCCCCCCCCCCCCCGACACTCCCAGCTGACAAGGCGGGGGGCACGAGTGGCTTGTAGTTACCAATATGCTTTCGGATTGCCCCCCCAGTAGCACCCAACACACCCCCCCCAACTCCCCCCACCCCTTGGTCGGCGTGATGTCCGACGTTTCGCTCCGCGTCCTGGAAGCTTCTTCGGGAAGTGAGTGGAGAGCGCTGTGGCAGCGCGCGGAGCGAAACGTCGGGGCGGCGGGAGCGTGTTGTGTCGAGCAAGCGAGCCAGCGAGTGTTTCTGTCGTGGGCAGTGGTGCGCCGCGCGTGCCTTTGGTGTCCTGTGGAGTGGTGGGTTCTTGCGTTGAGTGGTGTGTTTTGCAGGTTGGGTTTGTTGTTAGTGTTGTGTTGTACGCTTTGAGGTCTGTGGTTTTGCAGTTGCTTGTCATAGTGCGGCGTTGTGTATGGTGCAGTCTGTTGTGGTGCAGTGTGTTGTGATGTGGTGCAGTGTAATTTTGATTTAAAGCTTTCGTGACTGTAGGGATTCATATTCTTGGTTCTTTCGGTAAAGTCACGTAGAAGGGAAATAATAAAAAAATAAAAATAAAACATGATAAAAATTATCACAACGTTTTGATTGCAACACAAGCAATCATCATCAGTTGTGAAAACTACAGCAATACTTTTAGTTTTTTTTACAGCTAAAACATTTTCTTGCTGTAGTTTTCACACCTGATGATGATTGCTTGTGTTGCAATCAAAACGTCGTGAGAATTTGTATTTTTTTATAATTTTCTTTTTATTATTTTATTATTTCCCTTCTATGTGACTTTACCGAAAGAACCAACAATATGTGGTGCAGTGGCTATGTTGGAGTGGCTTGTCGTAGTGTGGCGTCTTGTGGCGTGTTGCTCTGCGCTGAGTTGCGTGTGTTGCGGTGTTTTGTATCCGTCTTGGCGCCGTGCAGTGCGGCGTGTCAGTGCGGCGTGGCAAGCCGTTCCACTAGCAGGCTGGCGTGGCGAACCGTTACCGTGTGCCATGCGTTGCTTCGCTCGCAGACAAACCCTGGGATCACGGTGCCAAAGCCACCCAAGCCTCCAGACAAGCCCCTCATGCCGTACATGCGCTACAGCCGGAAGGTACGAGAAACACGCGCGTCATACAAAACTAAACAAGACAAAGATCCCCTAGACAGCCTTAATATTATTTTGGGGCAAGTGCTGTTAGCGAGCACTTATGAAGGCTGGCACGGCACACGAGGGGGTGGGAGGCCAACACCACGCCTGGCCGCCTTTGACTCCCCAGTGGCGATGTTTACACATCGCACCAGGTACTCATGAGGCTGAGTCGACCTAGGGGAGGCTCTTGACCGGTTCAGATAATCGTCCCTGGTATTGGCTGTGAGCGGGAATTGAACTCGGGTTACCAGGTTCGTAGCGCAGCGCGCTAACTGCTACACTACCGCTCCCCCCATATAGCCTTAACAGACTTTTGGGGCAAGTGCTGTTAGCGAGCACCGATCAAGGCCAACACGACACTCGAGGGGGCGGGTGGCCAGCACCACGCCCGACTGCCTTTGTCTCCCCAGTGGCGATGTTTACACACCGCACCAGGTACTCATGAGGCTGAGTCGACCTAGGGGAGGTCCAGAACCGGTTCGGATAATCGTCACTGGGTGTTGGCCGTGAGCGGGAATCAAACCCGGGGCTGCCGGGTTCATAGCGCAGTGCGCTAACCGCTACACCCACCGCTCCCCATACACGCACACACGCACACACACACACGCAGCTAAACAAATGCGAGTGGCCGATTCAAATTGTGCCACGACCCGAAAGCCGATCGAAATCTGTCGCATATCTTGAACTGTGTGCGTCTGAGCATCGATTATTTGCAATTTCACGTAAATTATTTGAAAGTGATAGGTGCATGATACCACTGATCCCCCTATAAAGGACACGAACGGTCCTCGCAACTGTCCACTAACATTATTTGGGAACAATTCAAATCCAGCGTCGCGTTCAAATTGAACGTCGACAGCGCGCGGCTAGGGCACACGTTCTCGAACGCGACGAGGATGTGAGGAATACGTTGAACTCCGCTTTGGTTAAGAGAAGCGAGCCGGCCGTGGGGGTGGTGGGGGGCTCTAGCCAATCTCCCTCCCCCAACACACCGAGCGCCAACTCCTCGCACGAGCGAGTGATGGATCGTAGGGGGGGGGGAGCGGGCGGGCAGGGGGGGGCAGACGGACATTTGGGGGGTGGGGGGGTTAGTGGCTGGGACGTGCGGCTCGTGTTGCCAATAAGGGTGGCGTTGATTGGTCGACTGCTGTGTGCGCGTGTAGCCAACCGGAGGGAAGAAGAAGGCAGGGCGCGCCACGGTGCAGGTGGGAAGCCCTCGTTCAGATGCACTCGGGCGAAAGAGACCCTCGCGTGTGGAGTGACCTTGAGAGCAAAGCGAGAGCCTGCGACGAGACTGCGAGAGAGCGCGAGAGAGAGAGAGAGAGCAGCGAGCGCTGTCCGAGCCCAACGGCCTCCGCGGAGACGTTGGGCTTAGAACTTGGGGTTGGATTCTCAGGCAGCCTTTAGAGCAGTCAAGTTTCCTTTTTGGTGGCGGTGTTGATGACGATGTCGACGTTGTTGGTGGTGATCGTGGTGGTGGTGGTGGTGTTAGTGGTGGTGGCGGCACTGGTGGTGATCGTGGTGGCGGTGACGGCACTGGTGGTGGTGGCGGTGGTCGTCGTGGTGGTGGTGGTGGCGGCGGTGGTGGTGGCGAGATGCGTGTACGGGGCGCGCGGGCGTGTCTCTTGCCAGGTCTGGGACCAGGTGAAGGCGTCGAACCCGGACCTCAAGCTGTGGGAGATCGGCAAGATCATCGGTGGCATGTGGAGGGACCTGAGCGACGAGGAGAAGCAGGAGTACATCAACGACTACGAGGCGGAGAAGGTGAAGGGGTGGGGGGGGGGAGCGGCCGTTGCTGCAGGGAGGTGGAAGCAGAGGTCGCAAACGGGTTTTGATTCCTTACCCGTACCCGTACCCGGCCGCACCAGGGTCGAAAACGGGTACCCGTACCCTACCCGATACCAGGCTACCCGTACCCGGCCGGGTATTGTGTAGGGTACGGGTATCGGGTACCCGATTGCGACCTCTGGGATGAAGCCATGTTGCAGGCGCGGGTGGGTTGATTCTAGGACGTTGGGAAATGAGTGACAAACGGTGACTCGCCAGTGACTCACGGCCTACCCGTACCCGGTCGCACCAGGGTCGCAAACGGGTACCCGTACCCAGCCGGGTACGGGTAGCCGGGTATCGGGTAGGGTACGGGTATCGGGTACCCGATTGTGATCTCTGGGCGGAAGGGCACGGAGCCCCCTCAACCGTCGCTTCCCGTAACCGACGAGCAAGCAATCGCTGCGTAGGGTGAATATGGGGGCTGCCCAGAGACAGGGTGAGGCTTCGGCGCGTCCTTGTTGCGCAGCCGCCGCCGCTCGGGGAGCGGACGAGAGCGGTCGCGGGCGACGATTTGCGTCGTGCGACTTTTCGAGCTGTCGGATTTTGCGACCCGTCGGTCGCGATGGGTTTGCCTTGAGAGGCGGCCGAGCCTCTGCCGAGAGTTGAGCGAGCTGAACGAGCGCCGCCGCCATCTTGCCGCACGCAGATCGAGTACAGCGAGGCGATGAAGACGTACCTCAACTCGCCCACCTACCTGGCCTACGTGAACGCCAAGAGCCGCGCCGAGGCGGCGCTCGAGGAAGAGAGCCGCCAGCGTCAGCGCAACGACAAGCTCGAGTCCTACATGAGCATCCAGCCCGCGGAGGACCCCGAGGGTGCGCTTGCGCAGTGATGGGGGGAGGCGGGGGGCGCGTGGGGGGGGGGGTGCGCATACGATCACGCAAGCAGCCGCGTGCGCGCGCCCCCACCTCAATCGCGATGTGTACGCAGCAGTCGCAGCAAGTCTTTTCCCTCGGTCGCCGGACTCGTGGAGACCATTTCGGTGCCCGGCAATCGGCCTTGCCTGCATCCTGTACGCACGTGCGTCCCGCCGGTCACCGTCTCGAGAAAACGATCCGATAGAAACGTACGTTGGACGATTTGATGATCCGTGATCTGATTAACCGAAGGCGTTTTATCTTATTATTATTATTCTCCCCCCCGCCCCCCACCCGACTCGTCAGACTTTGACGACGGCTTCTCGGTGAAGCACGTGTCGGCCGGGCGATTCCTGCGCAACCACCGTCTCATTAACGAGATCTTTAACGAGTCGGTGGTGCCCGACGTGCGCTCCGTGGTGACCACCAACCGCATGCAGGTGCTGAAGCGGCAGGTGCACTCGCTGATGGTCCACCAGGTACGGCAACGGCGGCAACGGCGGCAACGGCGTCGGCGGCACACCACGCGGCACGGTGCTCACTGCCACACAGCGCAGCGCGATTAGGGATCGGTGCAGTCGGTGGCGGATCTACGTTGGGGGAGGGGCGGTGGCTATGGGAGGGGGTCAATCCCCCCCTCCCCCAACTCCCCCCATACCGCCCCCTTGAGACCCTAAAATTGGTATTCTATTGATACCGTAAAATACATTTAGGGCCCTAATTATAGAAGAGAGACATTTCATGATTGCTCTTCCCCCCTGCCCCCCGCCCTGGAAAGCGTCTAGATCTGCATTGTACCCTATATTACTGAAAATCTGTTCATGGGATGATCAGTAATATAGGGTACAGCAATATCGCATTATTACTATAATGGATAAGTATACCTTATAATCTAGTGGTCGTGCCTTGAGCCGACAATACCTACTCAAAGCCACCCTATAACAGCGTTTTGTAAAATATCCAAGTGAGAAATTAAGCCAAGGGTATTATTAGTATGATCTTGAACACCTCATGCAGTGGTGCTGGCCACACCACCGCATACACGTTTGGCAAGTTCAGTGATCACCCACTCCTCGCCTGGTATGCAGGAGGTCGTGGGTTCGATCCCAACCTTGACGCCTGCTGCTGTATATTTGGAGTTTGCGTGTCTCTCTTTTCCCGTGGTCGCGTGGATTTTTCTCCGGGTCCTCGGGTTTTTCCCTCCACATTTAGAATCGACGTCATTTGACCGCTTTAAAGAGATTGGTGCCGGAAAGATGTGCTCGACTTGAGCATATTGGCACTCGACGTAGGAAAGTGAAAACAAATTCCCTGATCTGCAGTGGACACCGAGGGGCTATCTGCTCATGGATCGTGATGATGGTGTTGAAATTTGCACGTGACAAGCCACTTCGTTGGGATATCACTTGTGGCCAGGTTTCGCTGCTGAAAAAAAGCTACATAGCTCAGTGGGCCTTACCTGCTAATTTACACTTTTAAAAAAATCGTTTTAGTATTGTAGTAGCGGCGCTTTCACCGCGGGCTGCATATCGTAGACGGCGTCGACGGAGAGTTCGGGGCCAGTACGCGGCGCTCGGTGAGATGGCACAGAGCGGATCGCTGCCGACTGTCGTGGATGATCCCGTGTCACGATAGATAAGCAGGCGGTCGCACAGGGATGTCATCTCCCTCGCCTGGTACGCAGGAGGTCATGGGTTCGATCGCGGGTTCTCTCCCTCTCCCCCGTTGGTGGCCGCGTGGATTGTTCTCGGGGTTCCTCCACGTTGAGAAATAAACGTGCATTTTGGATTTTTCTGCCCTCTTCTGTAAGTGGAAAAGTAATCGTTGCCCTTCTCGGTGTGGCGTGCGCCGTGGTTTCCGCGTCGCAGCAAAAGCTGGAGGCGGAGCTGCTGCAGATTGAGGAGCGGCACCAGGGCAAGAAGCGCAAATTCCTCGACTCGACCGAGCGCTTCAACTCGGAGCTCAAGAGGGTGAGGCCCGGGGTCGCACCGTGGGCTTGCGTGGGGCCTAGGGGTTGTTAGACCAACCACACGATTTTTTCTGTGAACCCGTTTGCTGTTACTCGCCCGTCTTCTGGCCACGTCCGAGCCAGGCTGGTTTCGGGAAGCGTAATCTTACGTGATCTGCGTGACCCACCAACCCCTGCTGCGAAAGCGCTGGGTGACACCAGTCAGCTTTTACAAAAGATTAGCTGCTCCGAGATTCTCTTCTCCTCCAGCGAAGGCATCGGCAGAAATTCCCAGTTTGCTATGACGGAGGCTAGTCAGCGTGGTACAGGAGTGGACGACTTGCCGACGACCGGTACCAGCAGCGTCAAGATCAGCCTCTGTGGAGGACACTCGTGAAGGATGGTGTTACTGGGCAGTTGAAGGCAGTCGCTCTCCAGCTACAGCGAAGGGCGGAGGAGCGACGCTCACACCAACGAGCGCAGCGCCAGGCGGCTAAAAGTCCGCAAGTTGGCACAGTGCGGAGCATCCGCCAGTGATCTCGCTCAGTCAACCCACGGCACCTGGGTCTGTTTTGTGACAACCTCCTGCCTTGTGAGCCTTCGACACTTCACGTGGTCTCAAACTGCGCCTAGCCTGGCGCAAGCGCCGTGGTGACGTCACCACTGCATAGTGGCGAACGGCGGTTGTTGTTGTCGTCGTCGTCGTCGGTGGTGTGTGCGTTGCAGCTGCGCGGCCAGAAGATCGAGGTTGACCTGCAGAAGGTGGCGGCCGATGTGGCCGCCACCGCCGAGGAGACGGCGCAGAAGCGGCGCGAGGAGGAGCGCGACAAACCCACGGCGCCACCGGCACCCGCGCAGGTGTCGCACGCGGCGATGCACACGGCGACATGCACGGCGACATGCACGGCGACACGCACGGTGACGCACCGCGTGGCGAAACACACGGTCACACGCAGCACCCAGTGACACGCACCGCGGTCGGCTACGCACGGTGCAAAAGAAGTTCCACACACGTCCACAGCCTGTCGTGAGACACACGGCACACGCCACGACACACGACACACACTTTACCACGGTGACTGGGGATACGAGAGTGGCCGGGTGTGGTTTTGGCGGCTCCCCCGCTCTTGCGCCGTGCCAGCATTCATAGTTGCTGCTCCGCTAACAGCATTCGCCCCAGCAGCCAGTGCGGGCTACACTGGGGACCGTCGTTTTAATCGTTTGTTTACGCGCATACCTGTGTGTATGTGTGTGGGGAGCGGTAGTGTAGTGGTTAGCGCGCTGCGCTACGAACACGGCAAGTGACATTTATCTGGACCGGTCATGGGCCTCCTCTAGGTCGACTCGGCCGCAAATGAGTACCTGGTGCGGTGCGTAAAAACATCGCCACTGGGGAGACAAAGGTGGACGAGCGTGGTGCTGGCCACCCACCCCCCTCGTGTGCCGTGACAGCTTTGATATGTGCTCGCTAACAGCACTTGCACCAAGTCTTTTAAGGCCATACGGGGGATCTTTGTTTTTTTGTCTGTGTAAAAACGACTTGGCACACTTCGTCTTGAGATGTTTTTTTTATTCAGTAGACACGTTCACTCGAACAGGCGGAGACCCCCACTGCAACAGCCCAAAGTATCCCGCGCATCTCCCTGATATACGGACCGAGGCCACGTCCCTCTTTCCGAACCTTCTCGTTGGTTCTAGACACTGGCTCCACCAGCAGACTCCACCGTCCTCTTCCGTCACCTGGCCACGCTCCCTTCTCGATCATTCCTGTAGCCACCAGTCCATTTGCACTGTAGGCTGACTCCCCTGTCATTACCTCCCGTGGCCACTCGCACCGCAGGTTGACTCTACTGTCATTAGATCTGTATGTGTCTGTGTGTGTTTGTACGTGTCTGTGTGTGTGTGTGGTCTCCCCACCACCATGTGCTGTAGTCGGCCCCCATGGAGGTGGCCGAGGGGGAGAAGAGCTCCGACTCGGAGCGGCAGGATGAGCCCAGCCCCGGCACGACCGCATCGACACACACGGAGCCCACAGCTCCGCACGGTGAGACTCCCTCCCTAGTCGTGCCAGGGATATCCACGCACACAGCGTGGTGAGAGAGACACATCCACACACTCAGCACGGTGAGAGAGAGACTGGGCCTGTTCGATGTTCTCAGTAATCGATTTCTCTCCTGATTACCCGCTCAGTAACTCGACTAAATGGATAACGTGACAATAGTTCGAGTATAAAATGTCTCACCTCCGTCCCCACCTGGTGTGCTGCTGGACGGGAGGTGGTGGGGAGGGCAAAGGTGTCCGCCGTGGTTCCGGCCACACCACCGACCCCCCACTGCTCGCGAACAGCACTTGCCCCAAAAGTCTGTTAAAGGCTACACGGGGGATCTTTGTCTTCTGTGTGTGCAGCCTCGGACGCGTCGGCCACCGACGAGGGCTCCTTGCCGGCCAGCGGCCCCGACGGCGACGGCGTCGGCGGCGTCGTCGTCATCAAAAAACCGGAGCCGCAGAAGCCGGACGAGAGCAACAGCAGCAGCAACAACAACGCGGACGACGAGGAGGAGGACGAGGAGGAGGAAGACGAGGAGGACGACGAAGATGAGGACGACGACCAGGACGAAGCGGAGGAGGAGGAGGAAGCGGCGGCGGCGACAGAACCGGCAGCTGCGGCAAAGGACAAGGGGGAGACGCCGCCACCGGCCGGGACGCGCGGCCGCGGCGATGGGAACCGCGGCCGCGCCGCCAGCACCGGCGGTAGTGGTGGTGGAGGTGGCGGCGGTAGCGGTGGTGGTGGTGGCGGTGGTGGTGGCGGTGGCGGTGGTGGTGGTGGTGGAGGTGGTGGTGGTCTGGCCGAGCGGGCGGCGGAGGAGCTGGCGATCGGGAAGCCGGGGAAGCACGGCAGGGAGCCGTGTGGAGGGCACGTGGGCAGCAGCAGGGCCGGGGCAGCGGGGGGTAGGGGCAGCGGGCGGGAGAAGCACGTAGGAGGGGGGCAGAGGGAGGGGGGGTCGCCCGGCAGCTCGGAGAGCCTGCCCCCCACTGCGAGCGGAGGTCATCAGCGTGCAGAAAAGCAGGAGTGAGCGCACGTGTGTATGTGTGTGCACGTGTGGGTGTCTGTGGTTGCATGTATGTGTATTCCGTGTGTGCGTGTGTGTACGTCTGTGTGTGTGCGTGTAGGTGCTCGCTATCAGTACCTTCCCCCTGCAATCCGTTGAAGGTTGTATGGGGGATCTTTATCTTTGTGTGCACGTGTAGTGTGTGCGTGTGTACGTATGTGAATGGGTAATTGTGTGCGCATATGTGGTGCGTGCGTGAGCGTCAGAGCAGTGTACAGTGCGCTGCTGTACGAACCTGGCCACGGCTAACATCAGTGGTAAGTGATATACTAAAACTTGTCCTGAGCCTCCGCTAGGTCAGCTCGGCCTTGAATGACAGTACCATGTGTGTGTTTGTGTGTAAGATAATATATGTGTGCATGCATGTATGTACGTGTGAGAATGCATGTATAAGAGAATGTATGCGTATATGTACGTGAGAGTGTGTATGAAGGGGGAGTAACTTTGTGTGTAGGTCAAGTTTGGTGTGCTGGGGTAGCTGAGTGGGGTAGTAAACTCGTCCCACCAGAACACGCTTGGTATGATGGCGTAGCTGAGTGGAGTAGTAAACTCGTCCCACAGAACACGCGTGGTGTGATGGCGTAGCTGAGTGGAGTAGTAAACTCGTCCCACAGAACACGCGTGGTGTGATGGCGTAGCTGAGTGGAGTAGTAAACTCGTCTCACCAGAACACACGTGGTGTGATGGCGTAGCTGAGTGGAGTAGTAAACTCGTCCCACAGAACACGCGTGGTGTGATGGCGTAGCTGAGTGGAGTAGTAAACTCGTCTCACCAGAACACGCGTGGTGTGATGGCGTAGCTGAGTGGAGTAGTAAACTCGTCTCACCAGAACACGCGTGGTGTGATGGCGTAGCTGAGTGGAGTAGTAAACTCGTCCCACAACACGCGTGGTGTGATGGCGTAGCTGAGTGGAGTAGTACACTCGTCCCACCAGAACACGCGTGGTGTGATGGCGTAGCTGAGTGGAGTAGAACAAGCGGGTTAAACGTGAGAACCGCGTTGGTTTCCATTTATTGCTGTCGCTTGAAAGGAGAGATCTCCACGTTTCAGCCGACTTGATTTCACCGGCGTGGAACTTTCCGCCGGCCGCGTTTATAATCCAAGCGCAGTTTTCTCCAGGAGCTGGGGTTGCCGACGTTGTTTGAGGATTCCTTCTCTAGAGCTTTCACCACGCGGGGGCGTCTTCAGGAGTTGAAAATAACACTGGTCAACACACTTTTTCTGGCATAAGGTATTCCAACGGTTTTTAAGGTAATTTTGGGGTGCTGATTCCAAATCTGGCATCAGTTTTTGTCCATCACATCAGGTTTTTGAGATATCAAATATTGCATTTTCAATAAAAACTGCATAAGAAAAATATTAAATAAATGTGGATATCTACATAAAATTATATTATAAACACACTATCCTAAAAATACAGCACCATATTTTAACACTAAAGCAGTCACTGACTCGCAACAACTTGCAATCATAAGTGACAGTTAATTTCGGGTAAAATCTATGAAAATGGGGTATGCCGATAGCATAAAAATGATGTGATAGAGCAAATCTGAGGTCAGATTTGGAATCAGCACCCTGAAATTAGTCTAAAACAGCTGTAAAGGTCCAGGCCAGAAAAAAATGTTTTTTTGTTGTTGACCAGTGTAGTAAATCCCTCATGGAGCCCGCACTTACATGTCCAACTTAGAACACAAACTTGTGGTGTTCGGTTGACTGGCCTTCTACAAGAAACTTTCTTCAATTTGCCCAAAACAAGGCGACGGGGCTGTAACGGTGACGGTAAAAACACCTCTGGCCGAATATGTTCATTGACCACGATCTCATCGCTCAGTGCACACTGTCACGATATGGGCCTGGCCCTGTTTTCCTGGGAGTTGAACGGTTGCCCTCTTTCCAGTCGAGAAAGAGACCACGTTGTTAGAGAGGTGTACAGGTAAAGTTAAAAAACATATCTTCTTGGTTCTTTCGGTAAAGTCACGTAGAATGGAAATAACAATACTCTGTCTTCTAGACTCTGTCTTCTCGACAGACCTGTTCTTCACCTGAGGACGGCTGCTTGCGTTGTGGCCGAAACGTGAGAATGATTTTATTATGTTTTATTTTTATCATTTTATTATTTCCATTCTACGTGACTTTACCGAAAGAACCAAGAAGATGAATCCCTGCAGTCACGAAAGCTTTAAATTAAAAAAAACACACACTTGACTGACTTTCCACTTGATGGCATTTCCAAGGCAGTTCTGCAGTATCGCCTTCAGCGAGCTGTCTGCCCACCACGGGGTGAAGCATCTTCCGCCATCGCCTCGTTGACACGCTTCGTGGTGGCGCGATGGGAGCTTTACCCACATCCTGCTGATGAAACTCGGAAGGTCGAAACCCGGAGGTGTCGTTTTTGCCCGGCTTGAACAATGCATCGGTAACACATTGGTCAAGAAGGGTGTATACCGCACGTGGTGTGCCGGGGTGTGGACATTTTTGACGGTTCACGGACCCGGCTTAAATTAAAGCCCTGGCCGTTGACACGTCTGAGCATGTTTGATGTTGTGTATCAGCCTATACGCACGTGTTGATTTCCCCAACTCGGTATTGACCGCGATAGAGAATGTGTTTCGCTGCTTAGTTAAGATTGCTGGTGTTGGACAGGGTACAGGGTGTGTAGTGGGTGACGTGGTGGTGGTGGTGGTGGAAATAACCCTTACTGTACTATTGTCAATATTGTCAATGTTATTGCTAGGTTTAAAGGAATGTTGTTGGGCCCCCCTCCCCCCGTCGCGGTATGTCCGTCATTCCAGGCAAGCTTTGTTCATCGAGCTTCCTGTGTTGCCGCCAGAGGCAAGTGGAACCAATTGAGCCGAGGTTCCGTTGAAAACGGTAAAACGCTCTGGACTCGTCGGTGTGCAGGGCCCCCCCCCCTTCTGCCCCCCCCTTCTGCCCCCCCTTCTGCCCCCCCCTTCTGCCCCCCCCCCTCCTTCTGCCCCCCCCTTCTGCCCCCCGAGTGGTCGTGCGATGGCTCTGAATCGCGCCTGCGCTGTCGCTTTTAAATCGAAACGCAACCCAGGAAACATCAACTTTCGTCTCTTTATTTTTGTCGTAGTCGCGCACACTTCCCCGGCTCTGTGATGTCCCCAGACCATCGGGCCCAAGCTCGGAGCTACGTGAATGAGAGAGGGAGAGAGGGAGAGAGAGAATAAGTATAACCCGTAATAACAAAGTTTTTCACTATAAATCCTTTATATGCGTGGCGGCTAGAGTCCTCTCGTCCTCTGGCTTGAGATGGCTGCCACCTATGGGTCAGATGATTGTCTGCCAGTATTAAGCAATTGGTAATTAATATTAAATTTGTTTTCCCTAAACATTTAAACTTATTTTAACCCACGCTGCCACGGCAGGAAGGGTCCCAAGCAACTCGAGCAAGATAACCCCAAGTCCCACTCCTTCCCCGGCTCCATGAAAGACATCTGAGCTTGAGTGTAAATTATAATAAACCTAATTCTAGATTTGAAGCTTTCATGACTGCAAAGGATTCATATGCTTAGGTTTTTTTCGGTAAAGTCACGTAGGTCATTTTATTTTTTTACCTACGTGACTTTACCGAAACAAACCTAAGCATATAATAAACCTAGCAAGCCAATTCAATTTTTAAATGCCAATTAATTTGACAACTCTACCTTGTCTGCATCTCGTCTCTCCTCTCAACACACGTTTGTCTATGTGTCTCTTATCTCGGTCCATCTCTCTCTTCTGTCATCCCACTAGGTTTTTAAATGTTCATAGAGGGGGGGCTAGCAACATCAACTGCCCAGGACACCCCACCTGTGTACAAGAGCAGAGTTATTTGTTTTATGGGTTGCGTCTGCCTGTTACAATCTCGTGTATCCGGAGTTTTGTTTTGCCTTGAGTATCTCTTTATTATTATCATTATAGTAATCTTGATTATGATTGTGGCATGGCCCCTGTTTCACCCTCGCCTTGCCCGGCACGCAAACGCCGCCCTCCCCGCGATTCCTCGTCCAATATCGGAGCACCGTTGTATGTTGGTGGCATCGCTACGCAAGGGGTGATCTGGCAGAGATCTGGCAAGGCTTGGTTGCAACTGAGAGCGATTGTGTCTTGTCGTACATGATCTGTATTTTGGTAAAGAATTGATTGAATTTTCAGTGCTTTCTCGATGTTTTCGACTCGTTTCGTCATTGGGTTACGCCTAACGGTTGTGAGTTCCGTGACTGCCGTATCGTCTCACCGCTGTCCCACGGACTCGGCCAAAGGTGCACACATCAAGGTGAAAAACTGGCGTCCCGAAGAAAAGACTAGAGTGCGATTCGAACTCGGACGAGGATTTGGAATCGGACTTAAGTAAGATTCATTTCGTAAGATCGGCTTCACGGTCGGTGCTAGAGTGAGATCTAGGGAATTCAAACTCGCAGCAGAGCGGGGATTTACTCGTACTAGATTTAACTGAGACTCGAGAGGCTAATGTGAATGTTTTACTCCCAATTAAAGTTGCATGAAAACAGTGTAACAAAAACAATGTTTGTTCCTGGGTAGTAAGTGTTATTTCCTAATTTTAACTTTGGAGCTTTCGTGACTGCAGGAATTATTCTTTGGTTCTTTCGGTAAAGTCACGTATAAAAAATCTTTTTTATTAAATGTATTATTTTTTTCTTTATACGTGACTTTACCGAAAGAACCAAAGAATATTTCCTAATTTCTTATGCCTCAAAAGTACAGAAAATGGCTATTATTCCCCCACAAACTTTGATTTTGTGACCAGGACAGTGATATTTAGAAATTTACCTATTTTCAATGAGAAAAACGTGTGCATTTGTGTCTTTTGTTCACAAAGTCCTGGTCACAAAAGCAAAGTTTGTAGTGAATAATAGTTATTTTCTATACTTTTTTAAGGCATAAGCAATAAAAAATAACACTTAGTACCCAGGAACAAAAATTGTGTTACTCTTTGTTTCTTTCGGTAAAGTCACGTAGGTGAAACAATCAAAAATAATTTTAATTAATATATAAATACATTAAATCACGACGTTTCCATTGCAACACAAGCAATCATCATCAGGTGTGACAACCACGGCAAGAAAAAATTGCGTTACGTAGTCAAATTGTGTTACATAGTGAAATCAATACTAATCGATTGTATTCTGACGTGAACGTGATTTGATGATATAGGCCGAGAGAGGATTGGGTAGGGGGTGAGGGGTTAGGAATAGAGCTGAGATTGAGTTGGGGGGTTTGGTGTCGGGGGATTTTGGTCCGTGTCGGGTGTTGTGACACGGACGGTTGGAATCGCACACCAGTTCTTATTTTCGGGCCGCACACTTTTGTGTTTTTTGCCAACGTCGCCCCTTGAACAAAACGCGAGAGCGCCCAGAAATCTTGGCACCAGCCCTGCTTAGGAATGGGGGGAGGTGGGGGGAGGCAAGGCCACGCAGAATCACACGAACAAGATAAAGTGAAGAACGAGCAGATACATTTGACAAAAGCGAAACGTTGAGAGGGCCATACTTGGCATTACCCATTACCACGCTAGCCAACCAGACCCTCTCTCTCACTGCTTCCGTTTGGAATGTTTCTCATGTTTTGGGGGGGGGGGGGGTCTGCCTTCCTCCTCGACCTCCTTTCCTGGGCAATCGTCTCCACGTCCACTCCACAGCCCTTCACATCCCCGGTTCACCACTTGGTTCCACCTCTGTCTAGGCCCTTGCCTCTCTCTCGGTCTCTGCCCCTGGCGCCAAAGCGTGCGTTATATTTCTTACTCGTGTACACGTCCTTCCGAGCCAGATGAGTTCACTTTCGGCTACACTAGCTCCAGCTCTGACCACAACGAAATCGTTGACTCAAAACAGTGGCGCAGTTGGTCGTCGTGCCATTCTCACGAGCGGAAGGCTATCGCGAGGGCCACGCTTCGCGAACATAGTCCGCAATGGTTTCACAGTAGGGGGCAACGTTGTGCTCTGTGCAATTAATCCCGATTGAATATTTTGTGGGTGCATTTTCAAAAACGTTGGGCCGTGACGCCAGCGCAAAGTGGCCTGTGCTTTTCGAACGACGCCACGGGCCTCTTCAACGGTCACCGTGGAGCAGACGGTGCACAGTATTTCAAGGTTAATACACATGGCAGTATTAACTAGGGTGGCTTTTTGAATTCGAACCACAAACCCGTTTGAACAAGCGGCGTCGTGCGCTACCGTTGGGCCATATCAACAAAACTGCCACTAACCCTGCCCCTGACCCAACTCTGTAAATGGACCATGACGACATTGAGTCATAACTAATTCTCGGGCCATATTGTGTGAAGATGTGTTGTACAACCTCATCCAGCCGACACAGCCAAACAAATACAGTTGCCACGTGAACACACGGCCAATGCATCCCTGTTCTTGGTTCTTTCGGTAAAGTCACGTAGAAGGGAAGTAATAAAATAATAGAAATAAAACATAAAATAAAAAGAAAACATGTATTATTTATAAAATAATACAAATTAACCATATTTTATTTTTATTATTTTATTCCCTTCTACGTGACTTTACCGAAAGAACCAAGAAAATGAATCCCTGCAGCCACGAAAGCTTTAAATCGAAATTTCAATGCATCCCTGCTTCAGCACACCGATGTTGGAGAGAGATCCACACATTTAACAATAAGCTTCGCTCGTAATTACGAGCAGCATCATCGGCCTCCAGTTTTGGGCCTTGAACGATGATGCAGCTATCAGTGAAAGGTCGTACGTTATCGTTAAATGTGTGCGCATCTCTCCCTGACGATAACATCGGTGCGCTGAAACAAGTCATATTTTTTGGCACATTTGTTGACGGTGCAACTTTATTTCGCCACATTGGGTGGAGGAGGGTGCACGAACACAACGTTGGCATTTTTATCCGAAAATAAATCAAATAAATTCTGAATCGTAACATTGTTTACGAAAGACGACGCGTTAAAATGAACCAAGGACATATTTTTTCAATGCCTTTCGTTCACATGTCCACTGCTGGTAATCACGGTACCAGGTTCGGTGCGGTTTTTTTTAAACCTAAGCGGGGGTGATGTTTTATTTGTTTTGTATTTTTAACATTCCATGGCTGTGACTTCACATGTTGGAAAAATAAATAAATGTGCGTTTGGAAACTCGGAAATGAAACGGGACACTTTCTTTACGAACTAAACGGAGGGTTTCTCGAAATACGCAAATCATTTTCAGCATCTTCTTGGTTCTTTCGGCAAAGTTACGTAGAAGGGAAATAATACAAATAATACAAATAAAACATAATAAAATAAAATTCTCACGACGTGTCGGCCACAACACAAGCAGCCGTCCTCAGGTGAAGACAGATCTGTCTGAGAGAGAGCGCTCCAATGAACACTGCTAAGCGTGGCAGCGTACTTTAATCTGGGTGGGAGAAGCAGCATGTTCAGAATGTGGCTCCTCGGGTGTTATTAACCAGAACACATTCACATCATATTACAGCCGTGGTGGCCTCCCTGCACTGGCTGCCAGCCTCACATGAGACAGTTTAAAATCCCGTTGTTAACCATGCAAAGCGGTGAACCATCTTGCCCCAGCCTACATCATTGACATGCTGCACCCACGTGTCCCGTCAAAGTCCCTAAGATCTGGGAATGGGGATCTTCTCTGCATTCCAAGTAGCCTCGGCAAGGTAAGGTAACAGTTAAAAGGTAAAAGCAACGAGCCTACATTTTACCCTACCTTTTACCCTGACCACATACAAACTACCCGATTACAGGGTAGTTACTGGGGTACTACACATGAAAAAGGTTTATAACGGTAAACGCTATAGGTAGAGCGCTTTATTCATATAGAATATTCTCGATTATTCCAATTTAACACGCTTTCTTTTAACTCACTCTGGTGTTGTATCCTCAAATCTTGTAACTCAATTTAAACCCACTTCCCAATGTGGTATCGACTTCAAACTTGGTATACTTATGTCATACTGATGACAACACTATATTCTATAATACAAAATAAAAATATTTTTTTACATTATTTTTAATATGTTATGTTTCGGCTTGGGTCTAATTGTTCACGCTCAACTGACGTTGGCTGTAATTGGCCACGGCCCCTTACGTTGTGGCAAGCTTCGGGGCCATTTCCTGGAGTCGTGGAGTTCTGCCATTACTAGGACATTTCATAAAAGCGTGTGTTTTTTAAAGTTTCTTTAAATATTACTTATTAAATGGAAGCCACGGATTGCGCCACGGAGCTTTTAGCGGTAAACAAGGTACCGTATTTACCGGGTAACACTGCGTGCTACCTTTACCCTACCGGGTAATTCTTGCGAGCTACCTTTACCCTACCCTTTTACCTTACCCCTTGGCATGTCGACACCTTTACCCTTCTACCCGGTAAAAAGGGTAAATTACCTTACCTTGCCGAGGCCTGATTCCAAGGTCAAGGCTTCGGTCTGTGTGTGACCGAGTATTTTTTTCCCCGTGAAGTCCTCAGGCTATGGAACGCTCTTCCACGAGATATCATCGATTTCTCTGATTCTGTGCACATTTTATAAATGCGTCTTAAAACCTATTTATGGATGCTTCGGATTTGAAACGTTTAGTTCATTTATTAAATTGATTATATAATATTTTGTTATGCTGTCTGCTGCTGCTGTGTCCTGTACAGCGCTTTGAAATCCTTGGTGAAAAGCCACAATATAAATGGAATTAGTATTATTCCTATTGTGACGTTGATCGGACGCATGTTTCCCATCGACAGAGAAGCTGGAATCAAGTTATCAAGAACGGAAATGGACTGATTTGAATTGTCATCGTTCCGATCGTTTACCCGGAAAAGCCTCACTCTGTCTCAATACTTTTTTTAGGAGGAAACGAATGCTGCTGGGGCCACCAGCTGTTACAAGTGGAAGCTTTGTTAGATACAATCAGCATTTCGGTATTTCATGAATAATTTGATGCTGCTGCTGCTGCGTTGGCAGTAGCGCACAAGCACAATTAACAACAAAAACTCAACGCATTTGTCAACAACAGCAACAAACACAATGTGGCCTTAAAATAAGTAAAAAATATATCAATAATTGGCGACGTTTCAGGCAAGTGACCCTTCACGTGCCGTCCAATATTTTACGCACGTGGGCCCCCACGTGGGCCCCCACCTTTACTGGTCTCGCACCACGTGACGCGAGGCGTCCAATCGCAGAGGGGCTCGCGTCGCTGCCATGGTAACCGACCTACGCCGCACCGTTGCAGCCACGGACCTCCCGATCACCACCACCACCAACATCGCTAAAGTTTCACCGTTCGAATGCAAACGATCTTACTTGCTTTCTTATAAACAACAAGACAGTCTCAGGGCGCGTTAGACGACACCCGCGTCCTCTGTCGTGGCCGAGCGCGACGCGTGGAAATGGTGAGCGCGGTTGTTTTTTTTCTTTCCAAATCGACAATTTCTAGTCGAGGCCTTTTTTTCGAGGCCCTCTTCTCTGTGTGTGTCTCTGTGTGTGTCTCTCTGTGTGTGTCTCTGTGTGTGTCTCTCTGTGTGTGTCTCTGTGTGTCTCTGTGTGTGTCTCTGTGTGTGTCTCTCTGTGTGTGTCTCTGTGTGTCTCTCTGTGTCTCTCTGTGTGTCTGTGTGTGTGTTTCTGTGTGTCTCTGTGTGTCTCTCTGTGTCTCTGTGTGTGTCTCTGTGTGTCTCTGTGTGTCTCTGTGTGTCTCTCTGTGTCTCTGTGTGTGTCTCTGTGTGTGTTTCTGTGTGTCTCTGTGTGTCTCTGTGTGTCTCTCTGTGTCTCTGTGTGTGTCTGTGTGTGTCTCTGTGTGTGTCTCTGTGTGTGTCTCTGTGTGTTTCTGTGTGTCTCTGTGTGTTTCTGTGTGTCTCTGTGTGTCTCTGTGTGTGTCTCTGTGTGTGCCCCACAAAGTCACCGGGCGTTCGTCTTCTTCTTCTTGGGGGCGAGTTACACGGCGGACGACGAGGCAATTCGCGTCGGTGTGTGTGTGTGTTTGCCATGCCGAAACTGTTGTTGTTGTTGTTGTGTTAAGTCGTCACGAGCCGTGGTGTATCTACTGCTGGATGATCTGTGTGTGTGTGTGTTTGCCATGCCGAAACTGTTGTTGTTGTTGTTGTGTTAAGTCGTCACGAGCCGTGGTGTATCTACTGCTGGATGATCTGTGTGTGTGTGTTTGCCATGCCGAAACTGTTGTTGTTGTGTTAAGTCGTCACGAGCCGTGGTGTATCTACTGCTGGGTGATCTGTGTGTGTGGGTGTGTACACCCACGTGGGCGCGCTTCCATGACAATGATTACAATTGTACGTTTGTATTAACGATTAGGGGGCCGTTCATAAATTACGTCACGCACCTAGGGGGGGGTCAGACATTTGTGACGATGTGTGACGTCACATCAAAATGCGCAACTTTAAATAAATATAGACAACACGTTCTACTTAATTAAATTGACTTTTTAATGAATGTTTTCTCCTACAACATCAGAGTGCAGCGCCACACTAAATACGCACTACAATGACAATAGTTTAAAGCGATTTGAAGCATGTTTTATATAATTTTTTTGGGGGGGGCAGAGCTTTGTGACGTCATATTTGAGGGGGGGGGAGTCTGACTTTTTGTGACGCCGTGTGACGAAGGGGGGGGGGGGGTCAAAAATCGTCCAAAATCGCGTGACGTCATTTATGGAAGGCCCCTTGGATCTTAATGATACATTGAAGTGAAAGTGATGTATTGCTCAATACATCACTTTAAAGCTTTCGTGACTGCAGGGATTCATCTTCTTGGTTCTTTCGGTAAAGTCACGTAGAAGGGAAGTAATAAAATGATAAAAATAAAACACAATAAAATAATTGTCACGACGTTTCGGCCACAACGCAAGCAGCCGTCCTCAGGTGAAAACCAGGTCTGTCGAGGCGACAGAGTCTGAATGAAACAGCACACGAGCTTGGAGCATATATATGCTCCAAGCTCGTGTGAGAATTATTTTATTATGTTTTATTTTTATCATTTTATTACTTCCCTTCTACGTGACTTTACCGAAAGAACCAAGAAGAAGAACAATACATCACTGTCCGCTGTTTACATATCTGGAGCCACTGTTTCAAATTCCTCTGACGGGGGCGAAACTCATAGACTCTATATATACCAATACTGTGTATATGTATAATTTATATAGCCATTATTATTATTGCGTCTGAATGTTAAACTTTGATGATAATGTAATAGCTTGTTATCATGTTAGATGCGTTGTATGGGGCCGTCCATAAATGACGTCACGCGATTTGGGACGATTTTTGCATCCCCCCCCCTTCGTCACACGGCGTCACAAAAGTCAGACCCCCCCCCTCAAATATGACGTCACAAAGCTCTGCCCCCCCAAAACCATATTTACATTTTGAAAATAAAACATGCTTCAAATCGCTTTAAACTATTGTCATTGTAGTGCGTATTTAGTGTGGCGCTGCACTCTGATGTTGTAGGAGATAACATTTATTACAAAGTCTATTTAATGAAGTAGAACGTGTTGTCTATATTCATTTAAAGTTGCGCATTTTTATGTGACGTCACATTTCTCACCCCCCCCCCCGTCACACATCGTCACAAATGTCTGACCCCCCACCCCCCCTAGGTGCGTGACGTCATTTATGGACGGCCCCTATGGCGTGAACTTTGAGTGCAACAAAGTGCTTTTGTAAGGGGTGTTGTGAAGTAGGGTAATTGTCCGAAACGTCAGCTGTAAAAAACGTTTATTTTTTCACGCCACAGAGTTATTGACGAATGTGTTGGGTGGGGTGAGGGTTTGTTATTTGTGCTCTTGCATCACTGCCAGTGCAGCGTCACCAAATAAGTAGTTTAAAAATATACATTTGTTCGTGGATGCAGAAACAGGTTTCAATAATAAATCCAGACTTCAATGTCTTAACAACAGAGTCCGGTACCGTCCCCTGACTTCCCTCGTCTGAACGTTGATGATGAACGCTCGGTTGGTTCCCTTTAATAAAATAGGACCCAGCGTGCGAGCGAGTGAAACGCACTTCTGTTGAACTTATCCCACTTTTCCAATTTTGTCCAGATTGTGCGAACGATGTCACGCCATGAGACACAGAATCCCCATTCGGACATTTCACAGAATGGTGCTCCCCCATCCCCCCCGGCCCCATCCCCCCCCACCCCCCGGCCCCCATCTCCCCCACATCACTCCCCTCCCCCCCACATCACTCCCCCATCCCCTCCACATCACCCCCCATTCCCCCCCATATCCCCCCCCATATCCCCCACCCCCCACATCCCCCTTTCCCCCCCCAAACCCCCCCCATTCTCCTCCACCCCCCGCGGCCCCCATCCCCCCCCCCGGCCCCCATCCCCCCCCGGCCCCCATCACCCCCCCCCCCCACATCACCCCCCACCCCACATCACCCCCCTCCCATCCCCCCCACTTAACCCCCCTCCCATCCCCTACACATCACCCCCCCCCGTATCCCCCCATATTCCCCCATATCCCCCCCCCCCACATCCCCACATCCCCCTTCCCCCCCAAATCCCCCCCCATTCTCCTCCACCCCCCCGGCCCCCATCCCCCCCCCGGCCCCCACCTCCGCCACCACCGCTCCACCGTGCTTGTTGAGAATGGTCAGCAGAAGCAGATACACTGCACGTGTTTTAGTAGTCCAGAACTACCACAGCAGTAGTACACCTAACTACCACTAGTACACCTAACTACCACTAGTACACCTAACTACCACTAGTGCACCTAACTACCACTAGTGCACCTAACTACCACTAGTGCACCTCATTTGCCAGTAAAAAATATGATAATTGTTTTTTTACCCTTTTATCTGGCAACAAAACTGACACCTTTTTTACGAGGAGTCATGTTTGCATAGACCACAATACCTGCGTTCATACTGCAAACAAAACTTCAAGGACAGTGCATACATTATCAGAGTTATGTTTTTTGTTTGCATTATGACTGCAGGTATTGTGGTCTATGCAAACATGACTCCTCGTAAAAAAGGTGTCAGTTTTGTTGCCAGATAAAAGGGTAAAAAACCAATTATCATACCACAGTACTTTTAAGAGAATTTACCACTTTGCTACGCTAGAGGGCAGTACTTTTCGTCCCACCATTCTGCAGAAGAAGAAAACATGTTCAATGAATTTACCCTGAACATTTTTGTCCCTTTTGCATATTAATTACTGTTTTAAATCAACCTTACTTGAAAAATTATTACGTTTTAGAGAATTAAATGGGGCTCACAAGACATCGGGAACCACCCTGTACTTTGACTCCGTTGGCAATGGTACACAGTAAAAAATGTCATCACCATTGTCATTCTTTTAGTGTATGGCGAGCAGGTTTAAGTTTGTGAGCCATGTGACGATATCTTCTGGAGTAGCATAACTAAATGCTGCCCGGCTCGCCAGAGAGCGGGCGTAGAACTTCGTTGTTGGCGATGTTGGTGGTCCATTGCGTGGTTCGGGTGGCCGCAGTCCCTGCCCCGTGGGGTCATCTTTCACGTCCCGCGTGTGGATGAAGCGTTAGCGAGCAGCAGCAGCGGCAGGCGGCGAGCGGTCGCCGTTGAGAAGCGGTTCATGATGAAGCCGCCACAGTTTCCTTGGCAAAACAGAGCCCTGCGGGGCTGTGGTGGCACCCCCAGTGAGGTCGACTCAGCCTTGAAACGTAACGTCAGCACTGGGGGTAGATAAATGCAACCAGACGTGGTGCTGGCCACCCACCCCCCTCGCGTGCCGTGCCGGCCTTCATGCGGTGCTCGCTAACAGCACTTGCCCCAACAGTCTGTTAAAGGCCATCCTTGTCTTCGTGTTGATTTTTCTGTGGGGTGCGTGCCGGTGCGTGTCGGTGCGTGTGCCCCGCGCGCCGGATGCAGGCTGAGCTGGGCCTGAACGAGCACCACCAGAACGAGGTGATCCAGTACATGCGCTTCGCCCGCTCCAAGCGCCTGCTGCGTCTGAAGACGGTCGACTCGTGCGTGCAGGACCTTAAGGAGAGCCGGTAGGCTGCACCCTGCACCACCTCCTCGGCTATCCTCGCTCTGCTGTCCCTCGCTCAACTTCCCATGCGCAGCCACCGTCAACTCAGTTATGCTCACTTAGCCACCCTGCATCAGCCACCTTCACTTAGCTACCCTCCCTACTACATGTTAAATCAGCTTCCCTCTCTTCCAGCCACCGATGACAGTGAGAGCAGAGACAGTTAAAGGAGACGGTGGTGGAGGTCAAGATGAATGAGGTGGCGGTGACGATAGTCAACGTCGATGCAGAGGGCAGTGATGACGGTGATGCTGGCAATGATGATGTCTGTAATGGGTTTGTTTTTTGCGTGTGGGGAGTGGTAGCGTAGTAGTTCGTGCACTGCGCTACTATGCACCCAGCCCCCTGGGTTTGATGCCTGGCCACGCCTAACATCAGTGCCGAGTGATAGCCGAATCGGTCGCGGGCCTCTCCTAGGTCGACTCGGCCTTAAACGAGTACCTAGTATGGTGTGTAAACATCAGCAAAAATGTGGCCACACCACCACCCTCGTGTTGCCGTGCCAGCCTTAACTAGGTGCTCGCTAACAGCGCTCGCCCCAACAGTCCGCGCGGCTACGGCCGGGGGGAGCGGGTGGGGAATCTTCGTCTTCTGCGTGCGCGCACACACGCAGGCTGGTGGACGACACGTTCACGGCGGAGGAGGTGGCGGACATGCTGGAGGGGCTGCGCGTGGTGGTGCGCGGGGAGCTTGAGTCGGAGCTCATCCACACCGCGCACACCAACGTGCTGCTGCTGCGCCAGCTCTTCAGCCAGGCCGAGCACTGGCACCTCAAGCTGCAGGCCGATGTCTCCGAGCTGGAGAACCGGTCTCTGCCCGCCCCCTATCACATGTCCACCCTCGCCCACTCGCCCACTTGCCCTAACCTCGCTCACTTGCCTACTCGCCCCTGCTGTCTCACTACCGCCCGACTGCAATGTCTTTTAACTGCTACTCCCTGATCACCCACCCACCCTCGCCCACTTGCCCACTCGCCCACTCGCCCCTGGGGTCTCACTGCCGACCGGCTGCGATGTCCTGTAACTGCCGCCACTGCCGACGGGTCTCGGGGCGTGGTCGTTCTTGTAAAATAGCCGCGTAGCTCAATGGGGCCTCACCGCTGAGAACCGAGTCTGAATTGAATGGCCTAACTCTGCCACGTGTTCTTTCGGGTCGTTGCCGCGCGTTGATCGGCATGACGTTCTTCGACGCTTCGCTCCCGTACGCTGGCAGCTTCTGCTTGTAACCGAGTTCACTTCCCTAAGAAGCTTTCAGCAGATGGAGCAAAACGTCGGGATGACGGTGCCGAACAACGCGCGGCAGAGGTCGCAACCGGGTACCCGATACCCGTACCCTACCCGATATCCGGCTACCCGTACCCGGCCGGGTACGGATAGCATGGGTGGTATGTGCCCTGGTGCAAGAAATTATACCGTGCCCCCCTCTTCCCTTCCACTATTTCGAATAATCGATAAAGATCAACACTCAAGCTCACGAGTAGGTATCATTTTTTGATGCCTATACGTTGTATGTAAAGGGCTCATGTGACCTCCAGCCACAAGTGACTGCCTCATTCACGACGGTGTTTAAAGAAAAACTCGAGTTGAATTGAATAGGGAACATTAATTTAATTGCTAGCAAGGCAAATCTTAACATCCCTAATTGTCGAAGTGTTGACTGCGAATTGTGGACCGTCTCCCCCACCATCTGAAGCGCTGCCCTCTTCCTTGTGATGTTCTGACATTGCCTGTGTTTGCTCTGTATACATTGGTTTTTTTTTCTCTTCTGCTTAACAGAGAGCTCCTGGAGCAGATAGCCGAGCTGGAGAAATCTGAGTTCATTGCAGCCGGAAAAAAGGTACGAGAATTCTGGAGGCTCTTGAAGTCCTTTTATAATACATTACTAACTGCTCCGGCTTAACTTGCACTGTCTGTAAAGCCAGGCCCACCTCTGAGCAATTAAGTTGTGCAGCTCGGTTGCATGCAACTGCATTACAAGTACAGTAGAACCTCGGAGATCGAACGCCCCAGAACTCGAACAATTTGGTGATCGAAAAAAATTTTCGACCATTTTTTGCCCCGGACATCGAGCAAAAATTCGGAGGTCGAACAACTGGAAAGAATCTGTTTGGGCCGAGACCCGTAACCAGGGCGACCGAGACAAAGGCGAATGACCCAGTTTACACGTAGCTCTCGCCCAGTGCAGACCCGCAAAACATCGTTCCGTTAACTTTTTCGTTAATTTCATTTATTTTAGTGGTTTTTTTGTGTTTATCCATACACAGTGGCTCCTACAAAGGTTAGTAGCAGTGACTCACAGTTAGTGCTAGAAAAAAGGCAAAGAAAAGAAAGAACCCCAGAAGGGCAGTTACCCAAAGTTTTTATGGAGGGGGACTACCCTTCCAAGCAACACCGACACCTCCACCACCCCTCCTCACCACCTTCCACTCAAGCCAACCACTCTCCTTACTAGAGGTAAAGTGAAGTTCAATGTTCATTTATTCTATTAATTACAGCTGTGTTTCTTGTTTTTTGTATGCTTTTATGTACTGTACTGAAATTTAATATTGTAAACTTGTGTAAAAATGGCCCATAATAGGAGCATCCTTGGGTGGGGAACCAATCTATGCTATTTCCATTCATTCTTATGGGGAAAATTGATTCGGTGTTCGAACAAATCGGTGTTCGAACACGGTTTTGGAACGATTTAAGTTCGATCTCCGAGGTACCACTGTACTTGGACGTCTCTGCAACTGCGCAACAGGGTTTCTTACTCGACTTTTGACACATTTCACTCATCGCGCGCCACATTTGTGTGAACTACGATTGGTTGTTACGATTGTTGGTTGCGCGATGCAGTTTCCCTACTGCGCGACGACTCGCCCGGGTGTGTGGGACAAAGCGGTGGATCACGTTGTGTGATTTCGAGGCGAGACATTTGGGTGTTGCGTAACTGATTGCTCAGGTGTGGACGCACATTTAAAGAGATATATAGAGGGTGTCACTTACATGTTTCTGTGGTCAAATAAAGGACATTGCTTTATTGAAATAATGGAATGAATGCACTCAATTACAAGATCATTGTATACAGCAGAGATTACCAAACACCAGTATCATTTGTGACCCTTCCCGGTGCGTCTCTCGCACGTTTCGTAGCCTTGTGCGTCCAGCTACAAATGAAACTGTTGCACGCTCGCGGCGCGCCTGCTGGTTGTCAAAACGCGACGGGCTGCTGTGCTGCGTTCGTTGCAGCCCAGCACGGAGGTCAGCAAGGCGAAGCTGACCCCCCTGAGCGACGTCGGCGCCACCGAGCTGCTCAACAAGGTGCGTGCTGCTGCTGCTGCTGCCCTTTCCCCGGTAGCCCTCGGCATCTAAAGCCCAGATGTGGGCAACCTACCCTGGCTCGAGCCATCGATGCGACGGACCTCACCGACGACTTTTCAAAAATGACGATCCCCCCCGTGGCGCTCCTCGTATCCAGCCGCAGTCGTCGCTCGCGCACGCGGCATGCGGCGCCCCACCTCCTGTCGCGACCGGGTCACGTGGGCCCATCACGTGGCTGCTGCTGCTGCTTCCCAGGTTTGGTGGCGGTTGGGGGTACTGCAACGCCACGACGTTTGCAATCAGGGAAATCCTGGAATCGTTGGCACCATCCACCGTGGCCGCACCCCCCTCCGTCTTTCAACCAACCAACAAAGGGAGGCCTGGGGTGTGTCTGTGTGCGTTGATGCAGGAGATTCAGCGGCTAAGAGAGGAGAATGAAAAGCTGAAAGTGCGCATCAAGATGGTGGAGACGCAGGTGAGAGGGCCCTTGAGGCTCTGGGGGGGGGGGGGGGGGCGGTGGAGGCGGTGGGGCGCGTGGGGTTGGCGCATCGTGCAGCCAGCTACCCCCCACATTTTGTTTGTGGGGGGCAGTGGGGAGCGTGGGGTCGGCGTTTGGGGGGCAGTGATGTAGCTGAGCGGTGGCGCGTTCGCCGTTTGTTCCGGAGTTTTGTGGTTCAATCGAGAGGAATAATAATTTGCTCGCACGCAAAATACATTTTGCAAGATGGACAAATTACTGTGCGGCCAGTCGGTGTGTGGTGAGAATACGCCGTCACCGCGTCACCGCGTCACACAAATAAAACTAAACTTTTTATTTTACCAGGTAAGGCCCACTGAGCTATGTAGCGCTTTTTCCGAAGTGTCCTGGCCATCACAAATGACAGCTCAACGAAGTGGGCTTATCATCATCGCGTGGAAATTAATATCAGCCAAATAACTCGAAACACACATCAATTATAAATTATAAATTGCGGAGGGAAACACCAGAGAAAAATCCACGCGACCACCATGCAAACGGTAGGACTGGATTATCTGCCCGAGCCACCTCGCCCGCCGCTTGTGTGTTTGACCGCTTCCCCTTTGCGCCAGGCGACCAGCGCACTCGAGGAGAGGTCCCGTCTGGAGAGAAGCCTCAAGGAGGCGTCACTGCACCCACCTGCAGATCAGGTGACCTCCGCACTGATGGGGCCGAGCTATTGTGGCCAACCGTTGTCCATGGGTCACCGGTGTTGCTTCGAATACACAACTGGCTACAGGCACACGCACGCGCGCGAGGCAGACGCAACTATGTGACACGCTTGCAGGATACGTTTTATGTCCGGCAGTGTGTTCTCTTGCTGCACGCTGCAGTGTCATCGGCTCTCCACTTGCATTCTGCTTGACGTTTGCGCGTGCATTTGACATCCTTGCAATGTTGACGCGCGCTCGTATGTCAGCGTGGGGGGCGGTGGCGTAGCGGTTAACTTGGCGACCCGAATTCGATTCCCACCCACGTCCAACGGTGGCGATTATCTGAACCGGTCCAGGGCCTCCCCTTGGTCGACTCGGCCTTAAATTAGTATCTGGTGCGCTGTGTAAACAGTAGGATTGGGGAGACAAAGGCGGCCGGGCTCAGTGCGAGAACACCCACCCAGTTTCGTATGCCGTGGCAGCTTCATTAGGTGCTAGCTTAGCCTGCAATTAGCCTGTTGCAGGCTAATTGGAGAGGGGGAATGTTTGCGTGCGTGCGTGCGCGTGCTCGCGAGAGCAGCGGTCACCCCCGTCGACGGACCTGAGCGCGCTGGAGCAGCAGGTGTCGGCGCTGCGTGCGGACCTGCAGCGCCAGCAGAGTGCCGGCGCGACCGGAGCTGCGGTCCTGCAGGAGGGCCTCGCCGCCAGCCAGCACGAGCTGCTGCGCATCAAGCAGCAGCTCGAGGTGGCCGAGAAGGTGAGGAGGGGGGAGGGGGGAGGGGGGAGGAGGGGGGGAGGGAGGAGGAGGAGGGGGGGGAGGGAGGAGGAGGAGGAGGGGGGGGAGGGAGGAGGGAGGAGGGAGGGAGGGAGGAGGAGATGGGGGGGGGGAGGGGGGAGGGAGGAGGAGGAGGAGGGGGGGGGAGGGAGGAGGGAGGGAGGGAGGAGGAGGGGGGAGGGAGGAGGAGGAGGGGGGGGAGGGGGGAGAGAGGAGGGAGGGAGGGAGGAGGAGGAGGGGGGGGAGGGAGGAGGGAGGGAGGGAGGAGGAGGAGGGGGGGAGGGAGGAGGAGGGGGAGGGGGGAGGAGGAGGGGGAGGGAGGAGGAGGAGGAGGGGGGGAGGGAGGAGGAGGGGGAGGGAGGAGGAGGAGGAGGGGGGGGAGGGAGGAGGGAGGGAGGGAGGAGGAGGGGGGGGAGGGAGGAGGAGGAGGGGGGGGGGGAGGAGGGAGGAGGGAGGGAGGAGGAGGAGGGGGGGGGGGAGGGAGGAGGGAGGGAGGAGGAGGAGGGGGGGAGGGAGGAGGGGGGGGAGGGAGGAGGAAGGGGAGGGGGGAGGAGGAGATGAAAGGTTGAAGAAGCTGGTGGCAGAGAGGAAGAAGGTGGATCTGGTTGAGGAAGTGGGGAGGATCGATGTGCTGGAAATATAGAGGAGCAGGAGGAAGAGGAGGAAGGAATGGGTGTATGACTGGGAGGATGAGCGATTAGATGCATGGATGAATGTCTGAATGGGCTTTTGATTGACCGACTTAATTACTCGATTGGTGGATGTGTGACTTGGATGGGCAGATTTACTGACTAGGTGGGTGGACGCTTGCCTGGATGAACGTCTGAACTACCGAACGGCGCAGGCGAACGAAAGCGTTGACGCAAGAATTAATGAAATAAACAATTTTTTTATTTGACCAGGTAAGGCCCACTGAGCTGTACAGCTCTTTTTCAGACGTGACCTGGCTACCACAAATGATAGCTCAATGAAGTGGCTTGTCATCGCGTGGACATTTCTAGCTGTAGCCAAATACTCTAAACACACATTGATTTTAAATAAAACCAAGGGACCCAGATAAAAATCCACGCCACCACGGGGAGAGACACACACGCAAAACTCCAAACGTACAACAGGCGTCAAGCGTTGGGATCTGCCCCATGACCCCCTGCACACCAGGCGAGGTGGTTAACATCTCCCAGCCACCGTTGGCGCCCTACTTACCGCGTCACGACCCACGTTGTTGTTGGTTGTGCTTGCAGGAGCTGGACAGCAAGTTCCAGGACACGGCGGCCTACCGCAACCTCAAGGACATGCTCGCGCGCAAGAACGACTCCATCAAGGACCTGCGCAAGCGGCTGTCGCGGTGAGGGGACGCGCGGACCAACCACACGGCCGCTTTGTCGCAGAGCTTGGCGGTTTTAGAATCCAGCGGCCGCCCCCGGTTATCGCTGCGGGTGGTGTCATGGCAACCACGCGTCGTCGGTCGTCCGCTTCTCAGTCGATGCTCAAGAATCTGCGATGCAAATTCGCGAGAGTTGGCCATTGTGCGTCGCGGTCCATTTTGACAAATTATAAAATGAATAACGATGACATAATGATGTAAAGCTTTTGTGACTGCAGGGATTCATCTTCTTGGTTCTTTCGGTAAAGTCACGTAGAAGGGAAATAATAAAATAATAAAAAATAAAATAATTCTCACGAAGTTTCGGCCACAACACAAGCAGCCGTCCTCAGGTGAAGAACAGGTCTGTCGGAAAGACAGCGTCTGAATGAAATGGTGGTGTTCAGACTCTGTTCTTCACCTGAGGACGGCTGTTCGCGTTGTGGCCGAAACGTCGTGAGAATTATTTTATTTTTATTATTTTATTATTTCCCTTCTACGTGACTTTACCGAAAGAACCAAGAAGATGACACAACGCGCCAAAATCTGCAGCCAAGTCAACAACTCAGAGGCACGGAGCCAGGGGCTGCTTGAAAGACTGACCAGTCAGATAGAGGCCGTTAGATGTTCCTTGAAAGTCAGAGTGCATTTGATATTGTGGATGTGCCAAGGGATTAGAGAGTTCCACACCGGGACACGATAGCAGAGAACCGACATGAGGCTGTAAAAGTTGGAGACCTTGGTGTCCGAAGCAGAAATTACATCAATCATGAATGGCAATCATCGTCCACTACTGGCAGACTGATGCTCCAGGAAACTCATGCAAATTACACTTAGTCCTGGTCTCTTGAGGTCCCACCAATGTTAAACAAAATAAACGTAAAGCTTCGAATGCAGAGTGTGCACCGATTGAAAACATACCTTTTGGCGGTGGCCCATCGGGCCGCTGCTCTTCACAGAATCGTGGGCGACAGCCACATCTGTTGTCTGTGTGTGTGCGTGCAGGTACGAGCCCGAGGACTAGCGCGGTGAAAATCATGGTGGGGGGGGCCCTGGCTCTGTGTGGGACCCCCCCCCCCCCGCAACTCCCCAGCCCCCCACTGCCTCACTGCCCACATTGAAGGGGCCGCAGTAACGACGCCCTTGCCACACACGTCGATCCAACCCTCCCTCCCTCCTCCTCCTCACCACCCCCCCGCCACCGGCACCACCGACTCCACAGCGCGGCGAGGCCCCTTAAGCCGCACGGCGCTGGCAAACGGGCGTCGCGGCGCTTCAGAGCGGGCGTGGGCAACCTACAGCCCACGGGGGAGGGATGTTACCCACAACTTAGAAATAACAGCACCACGCTGCAGAGGTGTGTGTGTGCTGCTGCCGCTCCCGCCGCTGCTGCTCACAAGCAGCAGGGGTTAGCGCTCCGCGCTACGAACACGGCGACCCGAGTTCGATTCCCGCTCATGGCCCGCCGACAGTGACGATGATATGAACCGGTTCTGGGCCTCCCCTATGTCGACTCGGCCTCAAATGAGTACCTGGTGCCGGTGTGTAAACATCGCCACGAGGGAGACAAAGGCGGTCGGGCGCGGCCACCGGCCGCCCGTCCCCCTCGTGTGCCGTGCTGTGCCCGGCCTTCATAGTTGCCCGCTAACGGTACTTGCCCCTACAGTCTTGTCAGGGTTACACGGGGGATCTTTGTCTTTGTGCACGCGCGCGCGTACGCGTGTTATTAATGTGCCCACCGCCCAAAGTTATTTCAAAGAGTCTTAATTTGTCCCCCGGTAGGGAAGTCGCCTCCCCACCGCTGCTGCGGAGTGAGACGACGTCGCTCAAAGGAACAACAACAACAACAGCGGCGGCCGCTTTTATTTCGGTTACCGGAGCAACGTAAATACACAGAAGTTGTTCGGTCTGCTCCTTCAAATAGAAAACTGCTGATTCACATCTGAAATTTGTGGCTTCTCGGCTCGCGGAGCGTGGGTGGGTGGGGGGGAGTGGGGGGGCCGGGGTTTGAGTGGCGGCACCGCAGGGTTCAGAGTTTCCTGCCGGCGCGCACGCGCGACATCTGTTGAAGTGTGGCCGACTTGCCAGCACGCGCAGCGCCGAATCTGCCTACCTCGCGTTAAGCGGGCGGCTGCACGGAGGGGGGCACGGGAAGGATCCAGACAGCTGCACGTGGCCCGTGTCGGGTGGTGGAGGGGTTATGGTTAAAGACTCAAAAGAAAAAGAATCAGATTATATACCACGCGATGATCTCGCCCAAAAGAAACTTAATTCCGCATCAAACCTACGCTTAGCCTTTTCGTGCCGAGCCAAATTCGGTGAAAATCAAACGTGCAGTCATAGTGTCCGCTGCCTAGAGTGACGACCCACATTCAAATTTCAAATACGGGAATGCCGCGTCAGGTGCAAGATGAACATTGCCTCAACCACCACCAACCACCACCACCAACCACCACCACCAACCACCACCACCCTCCTGCCGCGCCGCACCACGTGACCGCAACATTTCCCCCAACTGCAATCCGTTCACAACTCCTTCGGAGCACTTGCAGGTACAGTCGCAACCAACCCAGTGCGCGCGTTGTTGTTGCGGGGAGCGGTGGTGTAGTGGTTAGCACTACGCTGCATTACGAACCCAACTACCCGGGTTCGATTCCCACTCACGGCCAACACCAGTGACGATTATTTGCACTGGTCCTGGGCCTCCCCTAGCTCGACTCAGCCTCAAATGAGTATCTGGTGCGGTGTGTAAAACATCGCCACTGGGGAGACAAAGGCGGCCGGGCGTGGTGTTGGCCACCCACCCGCTCGTGTGCCGTGCCGGCCTTCATAGGTGGTGCTCGCTAACAGCACTTGCCCCAACAGTCTGTTAAGGCTACACGGGGGGGATCTTTGTTGTTCAGAGGACGGCCCAAGGAGGAGCTGCTGCTGTGTCTGAAGTTCATACACTTGATCTCTTTAACCAACCCAACTACCAAGGGCACCTCTCAGAGTTGGAATTGGAATACGGATTGAGTAGGCGCGACACCACGTTTTAATGCGGGGTGGGGTTTTTATCCGCGCTCCCTTCGACGGAGGAGGAGGAGGGACGACAAAACTACACCAACTCTTCCCCCCCCCTCCTTCCCCGGTGTAGGGAGCAGACATCTACGACTGGCTTGCGAGCACACTGCCACCTGATACGTAAGAACAGACCGGATTTTCTTAAAAAAAAAAATCTGCCATTGAAAATGAGCTCCCGACTCAATGGACCTCACCCCAAATAACACTTCGCTGATTGGTGACAGGGCCGAGGATATATCAACTCTCTTTTTAAAAAGAACACGTTTCTTCACGTTATGTCTGAGACCTCGATTCGAACCCAGGCCAGTGGTCTTGACGCCTGGGTCACGCGACCACCAACCTCCCGCAGTTGTGGTCAGCGCAGGCCAAAGTTTCAGCGCGTTTTGTTGCCCGTGGAGAGCGTTGCTCCTCCTCCTCCTCCACACGTCTGTCCGGGTCTGCTGTTGATTCATAATAACCTCGGGGGGGGGGGGTGAGCGGTCCGTTTTGGAGGTTTCGTGAAATCGCTATCGCATAGCAGCGTCTCTGGAACACAGGTGATTAAACGTGACATGGAGGTGATACACCAGTGTGTGTGAGATTGTCTTTGTGAGTATGCGGTGGTGTCTGGGTTAGCGCGCTTTTGCTACGAATCCGGCGGCCCGAGTTCGATTTCCCGCTCACGGTCAACACCAGTGACGATTATCTGAAGCGGTCTTGGGCCTCCTCTAGGTCGACTCAGCCTCATGAGTACCTGGTGCGGTGCGTAAAAACATCGCCACGAGGGCGATAAAGGCGGCCGGGCGTGGTGCTGGCCACCCACCCCTCTCGTGTGCCGTACCGGCCTTCATAAGGTGCTCGCTAACAGCACTTGCCTCAACAGCCTGTTAAGATTATATGGGTGGCGGATCTCTGTATTTGTGTGAGAAAGCTGTGCATGAACTTTATTTTCCTCTTCTTGGTTCTTTCGGTAAAATCACGTAGAATGGAAATAATAAAATAATAAAACATAATAAAATAATTCTCACGACGTTTCGGCCACAACGCAAGCAGCCGTCCTCAGGTGAAGAATTATTTTATTATGTTTTATTATTTTATTATTTCCATTCTACGTGACTTTACCGAAAGAACCAAGAAGATGAATCCCTGCAGTCACGAAAGCTTTAAATCGAAATTAATTTTTATTGTTTTAACACAGGCCCAGAGGCCAAAACGTCACGCAGCCAGCAACCAACAGCACTCCCCAAGTTGTATCTTAATTTTGGAGCTTTCGTGACTGCAGGAATTATTCTTTGGTTTTTTCGGTAAAGTCACGTATAAAAATAAAATAATATAATTAAATAATAGCATACGACGTTTCGATTGCAACACAAGCAATCATCATCAGGTATAATGAAATAGCGACATAGAATATAACCAGAAAACTATAGACAGACATATAAGCAGACAGATATCACCAAGATACATAGAGAGAGCAACCCAGGTACAGAGAGAGGTGATCGTCTCTGTGGGGTGGCCTTAAATAGACAGAGGGGGGCGGAGGCAGAGAGAGGGAGGGGGTAGGGAAAACATTTACATGTCAATGAGTACGAAGGGAGGGGAGTAAGGTAAGCAGGCTTAGAGGGAGACAGAACACACTAAATTAAATAACCTAGCAAAGTATCGAAATGTTATGTAAAACGACACAGAGAGTCGGTCAACACACAATTAACGCATTGCCTGGTCGATTACGTATTTCAAAGATTGCTAAGTTAGAATTTAAGTGTGAAAATTCCAAAGAAAGACAAAACATAAAAAAGAGGAACGGAGACACACAGACAGAGCAGAGCCTAAGAACGATACAAAACGAGTGTAGACAGAGAAAATTACACTAAATATACAGGCAGAGAGAGAGAGAACAAGAAACCCAGAGAGAGAGAAAAAGGTAAACTTGGAACTTCCCCGTAGAAGTGGTTCAATCTTAATTTTGGAGCTTTCGTGACTGCAGGAATTATTCTTTGTTTTTTTCGGTAAAGTCGTATGCTATTATTTAATTATATTATTTTATTTTTATACGTGACTTTACCGAAAAAAACAAAGAATAATTCCTGCAGTCACGAAAGCTCCAAAATTAAGATTGAACCACTTCTACGGGGAAGTTCCAAGTTTACCTTTTTCTCTCTCTCTGGGTTTCTTGTTCTCTCTCTCTCTGCCTGTATATTTAGTGTAATTTTCTCTGTCTACACTCGTTTTGTATCGTTCTTAGGTTCTGCTCTGTCTGTGTGTCTCCGTTCCTCTTTTTTATGTTTTGTCTTTCTTTGGAATTTTCACACTTAAATTCTAACTTAGCAATCTTTGAAATACGTAATCGACCAGGCAATGCGTTAATTGTGTGTTGACCGACTCTCTGTGTCGTTTTACATAACATTTCGATACTTTGCTAGGTTATTTAATTTAGTGTGTTCTGTCTCCCTCTAAGCCTGCTTACCTTACTCCCCTCCCTTCGTACTCATTGACATGTAAATGTTTTCCCTACCCCCTCCCTCTCTCTGCCTCCGCCCCCCTCTGTCTATTTAAGGCCACCCCACAGAGACGATCACCTCTCTCTGTACCTGGGTTGCTCTCTCTATGTATCTTGGTGATATCTGTCTGCTTATGTCTGTCTATAGTTTTCTGGTTATATTCTATGTCGCTATTTCATTATACCTGATGATGATTGTTTGTGTTGCAATCGAAACGTCGTATGCTATTATTTAATTATATTATTTAATTTTTATACGTGACTTTACCGAAACAACCAAAGAATAATCCCCAAGTTGTGTTTACGTGATTCTTCATATTCGGCAGTTATTTGAATGAACGAGGGCTATTCAAATGAGCAGTAACCATGTGTGTATGTACGTTGAACGTATTTCGCACCGTACGTAGTAGAATCAGAATATTTATACTGCAGGAGGAATCCGATGAGCTGTAAAGCTCTTTATCACATATGTCCAGTAGGGGCACAGGGTAAGAACGTCACAACAACAACAAGTACACAAACACGAGAGTAGTGAAAAGTAACATAAAGGTAAACAAATCACACAAACGCAAACAAATACAACACGAAACCATCCCCACCCTGCCAGGCAAAGCCCACTGAGCTATTAACTCATTTTTCAGAAGCGACCTGGCCACAAATGATAGGGGCCGTCCATAAATGACGTCACGCACCTGGGGGGGGGGGGTCAGACATTTGTGGCGATGTGTGACGAGGGGGGGGGGGGTTGAGAAATGTGACGTCACGTCAATATGCGCAACTTTAAAACACATTCCTGCGGAGGGAGCTGGTAGGAACGTTGGGTTGCTCGGTCAATGGCCAGGGTCAACGGCGGCGTGGTGTATTCCGCAAATATGCCCGACTGTGAGGGCGGGCACAAGCCGGCGTGAGTAGGTTAAACGTTGAGTTTTATAAGGGCACCACGGGGTGACCAGCCCCTCCCCACCCAGCCCCACCCCTCCCACCCCCCACGCAGCCCCACCCTCCCCACCCAGCCCCTCCGCACCCAGCCCCTCCCCACCCTTCCCACCCAGCCCCTCCCCACCCTCTCCACCCAGCCCCACCCACCCCTCCCATATTTGGAATGCACGACGGACACAATAATCCCCTGTGGGCTGGTGTAACCAGGAGGTTCCAACCAGTATAAATATGTAATGCGGTTGTAAACGGCCCTTCTGAGGTGCCGTCAGGGGGGGAGGAGTTAGGTCACGTGGGGGGAGAGGGGTTGAGTATAGAAGGAGGGGAACCGGAAGAGCAGGGGGGGTGACTGGGAGCCAGGAACAGAGGAAGGCCACGTAGGGCGAAGCGGGGTGTGGCGAGATCGCCACGAACACGGGGGAAGCGAGGATCGGCACCGTTGGCCAGCGGTGACCGACCCGAAGCAGCAAGGAGGCTGCAGTCAGCAGCGGGGCTGCACAGAGAGAGTGGGCAGCGGGTCTGCATACAGTGACAGCCAGAGGGTCTGCACATAGGGGTAGCAGCAAGTCTGCAGGGAGGAGGTTACAGTAGATGAAGCAGAGAGTCAGAGGGGTGAGGAAGCTATAATAGCAGTGAATAGCCGGGGGCTACAAATACAGGAGTTATAACAGAGTGCCGTGTGGGTAAAGACGTGAACCTGAATAAAGACACGAAGACAGAAAGAAGTGTTCGAGTCCTTTTATTACACTGGAGTCAGAAGTGAAACGGCATGGCGAAACAACTGAGGAAGAAGAATATCCCATCTCCGGCGTCGGCTTCATCATCGGACGACGACGATCTTCCTCCTGAGGTCGGCTTCACTTCGGCGGAGGGAGAGATCCGTGAGGGCCCGGGTGTGGAGGAGGTTGCCGCTGCGCCCGACCCATCTGCGTTGAAGGACGAAGATTTAAGATGGACCCGGATGGCGGAGCAACTGGCGACCCTAAAAACCGTCATCACGGAGTTGTGTGACCTTGTCACGCCAAGGGCGGCGTTGGAAGGTGATGGTGGTGATCGGCAGGAGCCCGGGTCGTCTTCGATGGCGCCGCCATCGACCACGCGGCGTGAAGACGCCATCTTGGGCGTGGCGCACCACGGAAGGCGGGAAGCCGCCATCTTGGGGCCGCCACGAAGATCGTCCGCCATCTTGGCGACACCGCGTTGCGACGCCTTGCTGAACTTGCCGCCGGAAGAGTCGGTGACGGACGGAAGCAGGCCAAGGAGCCGCAGTCGTCACCTTACAACTGTTAAGGAGTTCTCCATCGGGGGCGATTGGAGTGCGTTCGCTTGTCGATTTTTGGCGGCGGTACGAACGGCAAGGTGGACGGACGCCGAGGCGCTGGAGGTGCTTCCGACTCTCCTTGACGATGAGTCTGTTCGTTTTTTTCGCTCTATAAAAGCTGCGAAGAAGAAAACATTGCGTGGAGTGTTCGACGAAATGGCGGACGCGTACGAGCCACCGGATGACGCCCATCGCCGCTTCGTGCAGCGGCAACGCGCACCGGAGGAGTCGCCTGTAGCGTACAGGGGCGCCGTGCTGGAACTCGCGATGGCCGCTTACCCGGAGACGGAGCCTGACCTGCTGGAACCTCTCATCTTGGGGAAGATGTTGGAGTTATCCCGGGATCTGGGCATTCCTATGCCGGCTTGCGGTCACGAGAAACTCACGTCCCGGACCGCGGCTAAGTGTTTGGACGCCCAGTTCAATCTCCGCCGCTGGAAACAAGTCACGGCGTGGACGGGCGGTCCTGTCGTCGATGGGGGGGCCGTAGGGTGGGACCCTACAAAGGCCGTGTACGTGCCGGATGCGACCGGCCCAAAGGAGCTGTCGGCCGCCTCCACTCCGGGGCCGGCTCGAAGCGAGCCGGGGCCGCGGGCTCCGCCGCCGGCGCGGCCACGTCGGGACGGGGTGCCTGCTGCGCGCCGACCCGACGTCGACTGTTTCCGCTGCGGCCGTCGGGGCCACTATGCCAGGGACTGCTGGGCCCGGGTTCCGGGGCCGCCCCAGCAGGAGGCCTCGATCGCGGACGTCCCAAAGAAAGACCCTCCGGCACAGGCAAGTCGGTGCGCACCAGACACCCGGCAAGGCCTGACACCTCACTCATCGCCGTTGTTGTGCGACGCGGATGTTCTAAAATATGGGAGGCCAGTATCTGCGCCTTGTCGCTCGATAACGCAGTGGCGTAAGTTGGCTCGGCGGGTTGTCGCGGCCGCTACAGGTTCGTCCACTGTACCGGGGTCGATCCAAGGGGTGGACGTGCGTATTTTGGTGGATTCCGGGGCGTCCGCGACCATTATTTCGGATGTCATATTCCATCTTTTGAACATCCCACCGGGGGCCGTGAGGCCGGCTTACGCTTCCTGCATCGCTGCGAACGGGGGTAGTATGGGCATCGTGGGACAGGTGGACGCTAATATTTCTATCGGGGGGGTCTCGGCCTCGGGCGTTGTGTTAATTTCGAGGTCCCTGGCGGTTCCTTGCTTGTTGGGCACGGATTTTTTGGCTAAGATGCCCATTTTAATTAGAATCAATGAAAATTGCATTGAACTGCCAGGGGGCCGCAAATTGGCGTTTTTACAGTCCACCTGGGGGCGACCGGCTCCGGTTGCCCAGGTGCAGGCGTTATCGGAAGTTTCAGTTGATATTCCACCTGGCTCGCAGATGCTCATTCCCCTACGATACCGGAAGCCGGTTCCGGGTCGGCAGAGTGCTTGTGGAATTTTGCTGTCGCCGTCCGCCGCTGTTACGGGCGGATTGGCACTGGTGGGGGCGCAAACCATTGTCCGTCCGGATCAGCGCCCGTTTTTGCAGGTGTTAAATGCGACTTCTGAAAGCGTGTGTGTGCCGGCTGGTACCGTTGTGGCACACGCCACTACGGCGTTTACGGCTCAGAGTGACATTCCGGACGGGGGGCTGGTGGGTGGTGTTTCACACGACGGAGGGGTGGACGATCGTTGGATCGCCGAATTATGTGCGGAAAATTCGGCCCTTTCCGCTGAGCAGCGTTGTGCGATTCATAAATTATTAGCGAGCTATTCCGATGTGTTTAGCTCGGACGATTTGGACTTGGGACGCACCTCGCTTCTCTCTCATCACATCGAAACGGGGGACGCGGCCCCTATCCGCTTGAACTCGCGTCGGATGAGTCCGGCTGAGCGTGAGCACGTTCGAGGGGCAGTGGAAGACATGTTGAAAGCGGATATTATATCTCCGTCTAATAGCCCGTGGGGTGCGCCTGTCGTGTTGGTTAAAAGAAAGATGGTAAATTACGATTTTGTGTGGATTTTCGGAAGTTAAATAAAGTGTCGGTGGCAGATGCGTATCCCCTGCCGCGTATGGACGATTCTCTCGACGCCTTGTCAGGGGCTAAGTTTTTTTCAACGCTAGATCTCTCTTCGGGCTTCTGGCAGCTTCCCCTTGACGAGCCCTCGCGGGAAAAGACAGCGTTCCGTACGCCGCAGGGGTTGTTCCAATTTAACTGTCTGCCGATGGGGTTGAATGCAGCCCCTGCCACCTTTCAGAGATTGATGGAGTTGGTATTGACGGGGTTGCAGTGGGAGACATGTCTCATTTATTTAGATGATATTATTGTCTTCAGCCGCACATTTGATGAGCATTTATTGCGGTTGGAGGCCGTTTTTGCCAGAATGCGTTCTGCTAATTTGAAATTCAAGCCTAAGAAATGTCATCTACTGCAACGTTCCGTTCGATACTTGGGACATATTGTTAGTGCGGACGGGGTGGCCACGGATCCAGAGAAAACTGCGTGTGTCCGGGATTGGGCAACCCCCGCCACGGTGGGTGATGTGCGTCGGTTTTTGGGGTTCGCCTCATATTACCGGAGGTTTGTTCTGAATTTCGCTACTATCGCCAGGCCTTTGCATCTCCTTACTGGGAAGGGGCACAAATTTGTGTGGGGACCGCCGGAGGAGGCGGCGTTTCGGAGCCTGCGCGACCTACTGGCTACTGCGCCGACGTTGGATTATCCGGATTTTGAACATCCCTTCATTCTGGATACTGATGCGAGTGACACCGGGATTGGGGCGGTGTTGTCCCAGTCAAAAGGTGGTGTTGAGCGTGTGGTGGCGTACGGGAGTCGGGTTTTGTCTCCCGCGGAAACTCGTTACTGCGTCACTCGCAGGGAACTTTTGGCTATTGTGTATTTTCTCCGCCAATTTCGACCGTATCTGTACGGTCGGTCGTTTATTGTCCGAACGGACCATGCGGCCTTGCAGTACGCTCTTAAGATGGACCAGCCATCCGGACAATTGGCGAGATGGCTGGACACGTTGCAAGAATTCTCCTTCCAAATTCACCATCGGAAGGGTGTGCGTCACGCTAACGCGGACGCACTGTCCAGGTTGCCGCAACAATCCCCTTGTGCGTGTGCGTCGGGGACGCATAGGTGTGGACCGGCTCAGCCCCCCCCTCAACCTGTCGCGCGGGCAGTGGATGTTCTCGAACCTCCGCTTACACCGGGACCGGTTGAAGGGGGACCGGCTGACGGGATTTTGCGTCTTCCAAGGTCTGTGTGGATTCGGGAGCAAATGTTGGACGATTCTTTGGTGTCGTTACGGAAACGAACGGAGAAGGCGGGTAAGGAAGTCGGTGCGGGTGGTAATTCGGAAACTGCTCTCCGAGATGGGTTACTGATGTGGAGGGAAGGGATACAGGAACACTGGCGTCTCGTTGTGCCTGCGTCATTGCGCTATGAGTTGATTCGATCTTTGCACTGTGACACACTTTTACACCTGGGGGTGCAGAAAACCCTATTGACGCTGCAACGAGACTATTATTGGCACGGCATGACGACGGATGTCGTCGGTCACGTTCGCGCGTGTCCCGATTGTGCCCGCCGTAAGCCGCCTAAACATCCATATGTTCCGCCGATACAATCGATTAAAGTATCTCGGGTTAATGAGTTGGTGGCGTTAGATATTTTGGGACCCTTTCCGCCATCAGCTAAAGGGAATAAGTATTTACTGGTGGGGGTGGAGTACCTCTCTCGCTGGCCGATGGCCTGGCCCTTGCCTGACCAGTCAGCGGCGTCTATCACGGACGCCTTTCTATTTGGGTATGTAATGGACAAAGGGGCTCCGGAGAGGCTCCTTACGGATCAGGGACGTAACTTTTCGTCTAAATTGTTGGGGGAGGTGTGTGCGGCTCTTGGAACTAAAAAGATACGGACGTCCCCCTACCACCCGCAAACGGATGGTATGGTGGAACGGTTGAATCGGACTCTGTCCGCCATGCTGTGCCATACAGTCGGGGAAAACCAATCTGATTGGGATTTGCATATCCCTGGGGTGCTTTCGGCGTATCGCATGACGCCGCACGCGGCTACTGGATACTCGCCGTTTTTCCTTATGTACGGCCGTGAGAACGTGCCGCCGATTCATGACCAGTTGGGAACCGGTGCGAGGGGGCCTGTTAAGCCTCTTCCTGAGTATATTAAGGACAACGTTCGGCGTGTCGCTGAGGCGAGGGAAAATGCCCGCATGGCTACTGCCAAGGCTCAGGCCAGGAATGAGCGGTGTGCCCGACGTTCAAAGGGGGAGTGTCCCTGGAAAAAGGGGGACCTGGCCTGGCTTCATTGCCCACAGGTGCGGCCAGGTACATCTCCTAAATTACATCGACCTTGGCAGGGTCCGGTCCGCCTCATTGAGGTTCCCAACCCACAGTCGGCGCGTGTTCAGGTTGGTGCACGGCGTTGGTTCGTGCACACGTCCCGGTTGAAGCCATACATTGCCCCACGGCCGGATGCGTCATCTCCCCAAGTTGCCTTGCCGGGGTCTGTTGCTGCCGACTCGCCCTTGCCTGTGTCTGCTGACCTTGCGAGAGCGCCTGTCGTACCCTTCACAGACAAGCCGGCCGTGACAGCGCAGGGAGGAGGACCTTCCGCTTGTGGGACGCCGACCGGAGCCGCAGAACCCACGGGACCTGCAGCTCTTCCTATCCCTCCGCGGACGCGAGTACGGGATGTTTCTGGACGCGAGCGGGACAGTGGCGGGCCTCCAATGGCGACGGAAGAACTTGCGCCCGTCGCCCCTAAAACCCTTCCACGTTCCCGCTCGGCGGGTGGGCCGCCGACCGTCCGGGACGGCCCGGCTACCCGTACTCGCTCGAAATCCCTCACGTTTCGTTAGATTGTGTTGTGTTGTGTTATTGTTATAATGTTCTTCAATGCTTCGTGTCTTTTTGCGTGTTGGCCCTTTACACCCGCATTGCTTTTCAGGTTGCAATTCAGCCGAGGTCGGCTGGATTTTCTTTAGGGGGGAGGGTGATGTAATGCGGTTGTAAACGGCCCTTCTGAGGTGCCGTCAGGGGGGGAGGAGTTAGGTCACGTGGAGGGAGAGGGGTTGAGTATAGAAGGAGGGGAACCGGAAGAGCAGGGGGGGTGACTGGGAGCCAGGAACAGAGGAAGGCCACGTAGGGCGAAGCGGGGTGTGGCGAGATCGCCACGAACACGGGGGAAGCGAGGATCGGCACCGTTGGCCAGCGGTGACCGACCCGAAGCAGCAAGGAGGCTGCAGTCAGCAGCGGGGCTGCACAGAGAGAGTGGGCAGCGGGTCTGCATACAGTGACAGCCAGAGGGTCTGCACATAGGGGTAGCAGCAAGTCTGCAGGGAGGAGGTTACAGTAGATGAAGCAGAGAGTCAGAGGGGTGAGGAAGCTATAATAGCAGTGAATAGCCGGGGGCTACAAATACAGGAGTTATAACAGAGTGCCGTGTGGGTAAAGACGTGAACCTGAATAAAGACACGAAGACAGAAAGAAGTGTTCGAGTCCTTTTATTACAAATATAAAATTGTTATAACAACACTAATTGTTATAACAACACTCCTACAACATCAGAGTGCAGCGCCACATTAAATACGCACTACGATGACAATAGTTTAAAGCGATTTGAAGCATGTTTTTTTTTTCAAAATGGAAATATGGTTTGGGGGGGGGGCAGAGCTTTGTGACGTCATATTTGAGGGGGGTCTGACTTTTTGTGACGCCATGTGACGTCATTTATGGACGGCCCCATAACAAAACATATAGCAGCAAAATCATCTCTATAATCTCAACGCATGTTTCTAAATGTGGAGGGGAAAACCCCGAGGTCCCGGAGGGAAAATAAAATCCACGTGAATGAACCAACAGCGCTCTCCGTGGTCGGAGCCGTCGGCTGGCGGAGGGTTCGTCAGAGTTTAAAAATAAAACGCAGTTGGCACGATACATGTCACGTGGCACCAATAAGTGTGGATGGGGCCCACCTGTAATGGGGATAGCGGCTGTTGAACATGAGAGGCACCTGCAGCGAGCAAGACCGGGAACAAGAGCAGAGCCTCACCATTCTGGCGAATTGCCCGATGATGCTGGATGCAATTACAAGCGAAACGTCGCAGCACTAAAAAACTGTAAATATTGTGGTTTCACGCTTCAACACACCGGTGGGCTAAAGCAGTGAACTATTTGTCTTTTGTCAACGTGACACTTTTATAAACAACGCGTTCTAAACCCTAAAACGTTGATTATGAATAATATTGGTCGCGAAAGCCTCGCACGTGTTGAACCATTAGTGCGGCCGGCTTCCTACAAATAGGGACGCCCACCCCCACACCAAAGAGGTCGCAAACGGGTTTTGATTCCTTACCCGTACCTGGCCGCACCAGGGTCGCAAACGGGTACCCGTACCCTACCCGATACCCGGCTACCCGTACCCGGCCGGTTATGGGTAGGGTACGGGTATCGGGTACCCGATTGTGACCTCTGGGATGAAGCCATGTTGCAGGCGCGGGTGGGTTGATTCTAGGAACTTGAATTGTGAGAAGAGACAAGACGTTGGGAAATGAGTGACAAACGGTGACTCACCAGTGACTCACGGTCTACCTGTACCCGTACCCGGCCACACCAGGGTCGCAAACGGCTACCCGTACCCGGCCGGGTACGGGTAGGGTACGGGTATCGGGTACCCGGTTGCGACCTCTGCCACACCACCAGATAGTGGAGGGTGGATGGAGGAAGACCCCACCAATATTTGCTCGCGAGCTGCAGCAAGCAGGGAACAGGAGCGGTGGTAGTTGCCGTCGGATGGTGGAGGGTCAGAGTTGAAAGAAAGAAAAAACAGTTGGTATGATACCTACGCAATGATCTAACCCAAAACAAATGTAATTATTACACTGGTCAACAACATTTTTTTTTTATGGCCTGGACTTTTGCAGATATTCTAGACCAATTTCAGAGTGCTGATTCCAAATCTGATCTCAGATTTGCTCGATCACATCTCATTTTTATGCTATCGGCATACCCCAATTTTCATTGATTTTACCCGAAATTAACTCTGCCACTTATGATTGCAAGTTGTTGCGAGTCAGTGACTGCTTTAGTGTTAAAATATGGTGGTGTATTTTTAGGATAGTGTGTTTATAATATAATTTTATGTAGATATCCACATTTATTTAATATTTTTCTTCTGCAGTTTTTATTAAAAATGCAATATTCGATATCTCAAAAACCTGATGTGATAGACAAAAACTGATGCCAGATTTGGAATCAGCACCCCAAAATTACCTTAAACCGTTGGAATACCTTATGCCAGAAAAAGTGTGTTGACCAGTGTTATCAAGCAACACATTTCGCTCAAGGACGCAGACACGTGACAGTAACCGGCCACCAGTTAGGATCGTTCCAGCGATGTGTAACCCCCCCTCCAGCCTCGTCGATCTGTAGCCGTGAGACATCTGCACCCCCCCCCCCCCGTACTCGTGGGGACTGCACGGGCATCACATCTCTTGCTCCGGGAGGTGGGGGGTGGGGTGGGGAGACCTTCCCTTTATTTTTTTTAAAGACGGTCAACCAACCTGTCAGCAATTTTGACGCGTGGCTAAGCACACGTGCGCTGCCCACGCGCCTTACGGGGGGGGGGGCAATGGAACACACGGACTGACACCTCTTTGGTGCAGCATTTACGATGTCAACGTAGGACATACACGGAGGAGATGGAGCAACGAATTCCGCCCGCGTGCAGACGCCGGGTGGACTTGCAGCAACTGCTGCAGCAGCAGCCTCGACTGAACCGCTCGTTGGGACACGCGTGGTCATTTTCACTTTGGCAAGGTCGACCCGGGGGTAATGGCTGGTTCGTAACAGCTTGGCGGCGGCTGTCACGAAGGACTTAGTCCAGCAGTGGATTGACCATGGCTGCTGCTGATGACGGTCAGAGGAAACCAATATCAAGAACACGTTACTCTGACCAACCCAGCAGCTTAAATATACGCTCCAAGCGTGGTGGTGTTTCATTCAGACGCTGTCTTCCCGACAGACCTGTTCTTCACCTGAGGACGGCTGCTTGCGTTGTAGCCAAAACGTCGTGAGAATTATTTTATTATGTTTTATTTTTATTATTTCCCTTCTACGTGACTTTACCGAAAGAACCAAGAACACGTTATTGTGACTTTCACATGGCGTGCGTCAAACACGCCTTGCTCACAAGACGTGGCGAGTTGTTGGACTTCGAAATTTACGTCATTCAACACAGTACACGTGCTTCGATCAGGGGCCGTTAAAACGGTAACCGTCCTTCATAACCGGTTAACGGTTCCGTTTTGACGTTTCAGTCCATGAGCCTAATAACTTTCCAAACAGACATCCAGCAGCAGCAGCAGCAGCAGCATTTTTGCTTAAGCGGGCGAAACATTCCGGAGCGATTTCGACTCGGTGGTTCTCATCAGTAGCCCGACGGCAACTCTCCCCCCGATGTACCAGAGCTGCCCCTTGCAATTGCTCAAAGTTTCAAAGTTTATTTATTAGGTATAGCCCTGTGAGCCATTCGGCTCTTGAATCGGGTGCAACCGCAACAAACAAAACACAACAACACGAACAAGAAAACATCTTAAAGTGACTATGTGCAAACAGAAAATCCAAGAAAAGACAGCAAAATATTGCAGAGAAAATCACCGTACACCAACACTGTGCAAATATCCCAGTTGGAATAGAGGCAAGGGCCTCCCTTCTCGCTAAGCAGTGACGTGAGCGGGCACTTTCAAGGGCTGCGCCTTTGACCTGAGCGGCTGGCGGGAGCCGTGTGGCCACGGGGTGGGGGGGAGGAAACGGAGGCCGTCTCTGGATGGAGCGATTCTAGCTCTGGTAGGGAGGGCCTGGGCCACGGAAAACCGCGTGCATCGCCATGTTACAGATCCCGCACGTGCGCGTGACTCACGCAACGCCCGCGCGGGGACCCCCCCCCCTCCAATCGAACCCCCCCCCCCAATCGAACCCTTCCCTCCCAATCGAACCCCTCCCCCCCCCAAACCGAACCACCCTCGCCTCCTCCAGTCCGCAGTCTACACACAGCCGACCTCCAACGCCCACGTCTTAAAATCCATCATCATCATCGTGGTCAATTCATCCGGTATAATTTAATAATTTATCCATCCATCAACATCAGCCGAATGTACCGACTCCTCCATACACACCCCTCTTCCACTCCTCTTACAATCCATTAACATCGTCTTCATCATCATCGTCGTGTTCAATCCATCTGGTATAATCAATCCATCCACCAACAGCCGAATGTACCGACTCCTTCCTAGCGACCCCTCCTCTTACAATCCATCATTATCATAATCGTCGTCACCATCATCCTCAATCCACCGTATTGTTCAACCCATTCCCATTTAACACACGACCACCTCCAAACCGCACACCCTCCTCCTGCCTCTCTCTCTCTCCCCGCAATCCATTACGGTCATCATCATCAATCATCTTCACGTTCAATCCATCCTCACGACCGCTTGCGCACTCCACAGTCTACAGACTTCCTCCCTTGGGCGGCGAGACGGTGCGTGGCAAGAGCTTCGCGGTTCGAATTCCAGCGGCCGCCCCAGTTATTCCTACGACGTGGCATTCATTCGTAGTACCACTAGCAGCCACGTGCCGTCTGCTTCACTCACAGCGGCCAATGTGTGACTCGTGCCGCTCTCTCGCCACGTGGTGACGCGAAGCAGGACTTCGAAACGCCTTCCCTGCCTCCGCACGCTCCGTCCGCTTACTCGATCCAACGTCATTGTTCTAGAAGAGGCGACGGTGCTGTGCGGGTTAGGGGGGCGAGGGGTGTTGGTGCAGGGTGTGACGCATGCTGTGCGCGTGTGTGTGTGTGTGGGGAATGGTGGTGTAGTAGCAGTTAGCGCGCTGCGCTGCGAAACCCGGCGTCCCTCGAGATCGATTCCCGCTCACAGCCACCAACACCCAGTGACGATTACCTGAACCGGTATTGGGCCCCCCCCCTAGGTCGACTCAGCCTCCAATGGGTTGCCCGGTGCGGTGCGTTGAAAACATCCCCACTGGGTGCGTGGTGATGGGTAGGGTAGTGGTGGGTTATGGGTAGTGGGGTGCGGCGTGGTGGGTTATGGGTATCCGGGTGCAGAGCGGGGCGGGGTGTTGGGTCTGGGTAGCGGGGGGGCCGGGCTGGGTCGGGCAGGTGGTGGACCCAGGAAGGGCAGCGGTCACTCTCGCGGTCACGGCGCCCTGGGCTGTTTACGTCCCCGTGAGCCCCCCCCTCTCTCCCCCCTCCCCTCTCTCTTACTCTCCCCTCTCCACCCAGCCCACCCTCCCCACCCAGCCCCACCCTCCCCACCCAGTCCCTCCCTGCACGACGGACGGACGGACACAATAATCTCCTGTGGGCTGGTGTAACCAGGAGGTTCCTACCAGTATTAACTTATTGTTCAGAAGCGACTTGACAACGGCAAATGATAACAAAACAGGGTGACCCATCATGTGCTTGGTTCTTTCGGTAAAGTCACGAAAGCTTTCAAAGGTGGCCCGTTGTTTGGACACTTATAGCAGCGAGAGTATAGGAAAGGTAAATCAATCAGTTTTAACAAAAAATAACACGCAAATAAAGCAAAAATTAGCATGTAGTTATTTTTCAGAAGTGACCTGCCCACAAACGATAGCCCGGCCAAGTTGCTTATCGTCACGTGGAAATGTTCAGCAGCAAAATCATCAAAATCAGTGGTTTAACAACCTTTTGTTGGCTGCTACTCTTACCCCCCATTGTTCAATGTTAAGACCGGGAGTAAGAGCAGAGCCCCTCACCATTCTAGCGAATTGCCCGATGATGCTGGATGCAATTACCAGCGAAACGTCGCGCTACTCAAACATTGTAAATGTTGTGGTTTCACGCTTCAACACACCGGTGGGCTAAAGCAGTGAACTATTTGTTTTTTGTCAACGTGACACTTTTTTGCTGATTGGCCGTGTCGGGTGGTGGAGGGTTACGACACATTTATAAATAACGCGATCTAACCCAAAAACGTTGATTATGAATAATATTGGTCGCGAAAGCCTGCTACGTGTTAAACTGACTAACCTATTAGTATATCGTGGTAATTGTATAACAGTGGGGGGGGCTGGGGGTGGCAGGGAGGGTGGGGCGTTGCAGGCTGCGGCATGGATACCGTGCAGGCGATTGAACGATAACGCGTCTAAACAAATTTTGCGGTGATACTGCGTTGAAAGCAGCGGTGTACACGTAACAAAAACAAACCCCCACAACACGTTTGTCAACAACAACACTGTGTGTGTGGCCTTGCAGGTAAAAGTATATGATGGACGACGTTTCGGATAATGGCCCTTCTTCATAGCAGATAGATCGAGGACACGGGGTGGTCTCTGTCTCTATCACGGTGGCTCGCGTGGTCTCGCAGCACAAAGCCGAGGCTTGTGCTGCGGCGTAGACAGGAGATTGATCGTAAGGCCGGTGGATTATTGAATCCGTCTGTGCGGAGCTTTGAGTTTCAGCCTCTCGTGCTTGCAGGAAATGGGCCAAACATCCCGTGCAGAGATTATAGATTTCTTGTCTTCACTTTTCCTTCAATGATACAAGGCGTTATTTTCAGATTTCCGTATTACAACTCAAATCTCTACTACTACTACTTATTAATCTACCGTATTACAACTCAAATCACTACTACCACTACTTGTTAAACTACCGTATTACAACTCAAATCACTACTACTCCTACTTGTTAAACTACCGTATTACAACTCAAATCACTACTACTCCTACTTGTTAAACTACCGTATTACAACTCAAATCTCTACTACCACTACTTGTTAATCTACCGTATTACAACGCAAATCACTACTACCACTACTTGTTAAACTACCGTATTACAACTCAAATCTCTACTACCACTACTTGTTAAACTACCGTATTACAACTCAAATCTCTACTACTCCTACTTGTTAAACTACCGTATTACAACTCAAATCTCTACTACTACTACTTGTTAAACTACCGTATTACAACTCAAATCCCTGCTACCACTACTTGTTAAACTACCGTATTCCAACTCAAATCTCTACTACTCCTACTTGTTAAACTACCGTATTACAACTCAAATCCCTACTACTCCTACTTGTTAAACTACCGTATTACAACTCAAATCCCTACTACTCCTACTTGTTAAAATATCGTATTACAACTCAAATCACTACTACTCCTACTTGTTAATCTACCGTATTACAACTCAAATCCCTGCTACCACTACTTGTTAATCTACCGTATTACAACTCAAATCCCTGCTACCACTACTTGTTAATCTACCGTATTACAACTCAAATCCCTACTACTCCTACTTGTTAATCTACCGTATTACAACTCAAATCCCTGCTACCACTACTTGTTAATCTACCGTATTACAACTCAAATCTCTACTACTCCTACTTGTTAATCTATCGTATTACAACTCAAATCCCTACTACTCCTACTTGTTAATCTACCGTATTACAACTCAAATCCCTACTACTCCTACTTGTTAAACTACCGTATTACAACTCAAATCCCTCATACTCCTACTTGTTAATCTACCGTATTACAACTCAAATCCCTACTACTCCTACTTGTTAAACTACCGTATTACAACTCAAATCCCTACTACTCCTACTTGTTAATCTACCGTATTACAACTCAAATCACTACTACTCCTACTTGTTAAACTACCGTATTACAACTCAAATCCCTACTACTCCTACTTGTTAATCTACCGTATTACAACTCAAATCACTACTACCACTACTTGTTAAACTACCGTATTACAACTCAAATCCCTACTACTCCTACTTGTTAAACTACCGTATTACAACGCAAATCACTACTACCACTACTTGTTAATCTACCGTATTACAACTCAAATCCCTACTACTCCTACTTGTTAAACTATCGTATTACAACTCAAATCACTACTACTCCTACTTGTTAATCTACCGTATTACAACTCAAATCCCTGCTACCACTACTTGTTAATCTACCGTATTACAACTCAAATCTCTACTACCACTACTTGTTAAACTACCGTATTACAACTCAAATCCCTGCTACTCCTACTTGTTAAACTACCGTATTACAACTCAAATCCCTGCTACTCCTACTTGTTAAACTACCGTATTACAACTCAAATCACTACTACTCCTACTTGTTAAACTACCGTATTACAACTCAAATCCCTGCTACTCCTACTTGTTAAACTACCGTATTACAACTCAAATCACTACTACTCCTACTTGTTAAACTACCGTATTACAACTCAAATCCCTGCTACCACTACTTGTTAATCTACCGTATTACAACTCAAATCACTACTACTCCTACTTGTTAATCTACCGTATTACAACTCAAATCCCTACTACTCCTACTTGTTAAACTACCGTATTACAACTCAAATCCCTGCTACCACTACTTGTTAAACTACCGTATTCCAACTCAAATCTCTACTACTCCTACTTGTTAAACTACCGTATTACAACTCAAATCCCTACTACTCCTACTTGTTAAACTACCGTATTACAACTCAAATCTCTACTACCACTACTTGTTAAACTACCGTATTACAACTCAAATCCCTGCTACTCCTACTTGTTAAACTGCCGTATTACAACTCAAATCACTACTACTCCTACTTGTTAAACTACCGTATTACAACTCAAATCCCTGCTACTCTTACTTGTTAAACTACCGTATTACAACTCAAATCACTACTACTCCTACTTGTTAAACTACCGTATTACAACTCAAATCCCTGCTACTCTTACTTGTTAAACTACCGTATTACAACTCAAATCACTACTACTCCTACTTGTTAAACTACCGTATTACAACTCAAATCCCTGCTACTCCTACTTGTTAATCTACCGTATTACAACTCAAATCCCTGCTACCACTACTTGTTAAACTACCGTATTACAACTCAAATCCCTACTACTCCTACTTATTAAACTACCGTATTACAACTCAAATCACTACTACTCCTACTTGTTAATCTACTGTGTTACAACTCAAATCCCTGCTACCACTACTTGTTAATCTACCGTATTACAACTCAAATCCCTGCTACTCCTACTTGTTAAACTACCGTATTACAACTCAAATCCCTGCTACTCCTACTTGTTAAACTACCGTATTACAACTCAAATCCCTGCTACCACTACTTGTTAAACTATCGTATTACAACTAAAATCCCTACTACTCCTACTTATTAAACTACCGTATTACAACTCAAATCACTACTACTCCTACTTGTTAATCTACTGTGTTACAACTCAAATCCCTGCTACCACTACTTGTTAATCTACCGTATTACAACTCAAATCCCTACTACTCCTACTTGTTAAACTACCGTATTACAACTCAAATCCCTACTACTCCTACTTGTTAATCTACCGTATTACAACTCAAATCACTACTACTCCTACTTGTTAAACTACCGTATTCCAACTCAAATCCCTGCTACCACTACTTGTTAAACTACCGTATTACAACTCAAATCCCTACTACTCCTACTTGTTAAACTACCGTATTACAACTCAAATCTCTACTACCACTACTTGTTAAACTACCGTATTACAACTCAAATCCCTGCTACTCCTACTTGTTAAACTACCGTATTACAACTCAAATCACTACTACTCCTACTTGTTAAACTACCGTATTACAACTCAAATCCCTGCTACCACTACTTGTTAATCTACCGTATTACAACTCAAATCCCTGCTACCACTACTTGTTAATCTACCGTGTTACAACTCAAATCACTACTACTCCTACTTGTTAAACTACCGTATTACAACTCAAATCACTACTACTCCTACTTGTTAAACTACCGTATTACAACTCAAATCACTACTACTCCTACTTGTTAATCTACCGTATTACAACTCAAATTCCTACTACTCCTACTTATTAATCTACCGTATTACAACTCAAATCACTACTACTCCTACTTGTTAAACTACCGTATTACAACTCAAATCACTACTACTATTACTTGTTAAACTACCTATTACAACTCAAATCCCTACTACTCCTACTTATTAAACTACCGTATTACAACTCAAATCACTACTACTCCTACTTGTTAATCTACCGTATTACAACTCAAATCCCTACTACTCCTACTTATTAAACTACCGTATTACAACTCAAATCCCTACTACTCCTACTTATTAAACTACCGTATTACAACTCAAATCACTGCTACTCCTACTTGTTAAACTACCGTATTACAACTCAAATCACTACTACTCCTACTTGTTAAACTACCGTATTACTAATCAAATCCCTACTACTCCTACTTATTAATCTACCGTATTACAACTCAAATCACTACTACTCCTACTTGTTAAACTACCGTATTACAACTCAAATCACTACTACTATTACTTGTTAAACTACCGTATTACAACTCAAATCCCTACTACTCCTACTTATTAAACTACCGTATTACAACTCAAATCACTACTACTCCTACTTGTTAAACTACCGTATTACAACTCAAATCCCTACTACTCCTACTTGTTAATCTATCGTGTTACAACTCAATAAATTCTACAACACCACCCGCCCCTCCCCCCCAGCTGTGGTTTGTGACGTCACCGCGGTTGTGTGGTGGCACGTGGAGGGGAGCAGCGAACGATGAGTGGAGGCAGCAGCTTCTGAATTGGTGAATTCGCCCAAACTTTAAACCACTGCCACGCTGCTGCTGCTGCTACTGCTGCTGCCGAAGGCTTACGGAGGCTACTATCCCGACGAGAAGAGGCTCGTGGCGACCTCGTGCACGGGCAGAAGCTCCAAGATCCGTCGCTCGCTCGACTCGGCGAGGTGCATTGTACGCGATCGGCTCCAAGTTTGTATCTCTCACCGATTATATTGGAAGCTGATTGTGAATATCGCGTAATGTTACTCCGCGTTCCTGTGCGTGACACTGGGTGCATGCGTTTGATGTTGTGGGGAGCGGTCGTGTCGTGGTTAGCGCGCTGTACTACGAACTCAGCAAACCGGGTTTCGATTCCCGCTCACGGCCAACATCGGTGACGAATATCTGAACCGGTCCTGAGCCTCCCCTAGGTCGACTCAGCCTCAAATGAGTAGCTGGTGCGGTGTGTAAACATCGCCACTGGGGAGACAAAGGCGGCCGGGCGTGGTGCTGGCCACCCACTCCCTCGTGTACCGTGCCTGCCTTCATAGGTTGCTCGCTAACAGCACTCTGTTAAGGCTATCCGGGGGATCTTTGTCTTTGTGTCTGACCGCCCTAACGAGGTGCCCGCTAACAACGCGGCCGTGTGCGCGCGTGTTGTTGTTGTTGTTGCAGGCGTGGTGGTGGTGGTGCTGAACGAGGACGACCGGGTCCCCCGCTATGGTGAGTGACGCCAAAATCGTGCACATCGCGCTGAGTGAACGCCGAGGGTGGGCGAGGGGGGTGGGGGGGGGGTCAAAGGCGCAGGCCTGCAACTTCTCACTCACGCCACTGGCGGTGGAAGAAGCCTCCTCCACTCCTGGGGGGCTCGCTCAACCCCAGAGCCCCCCTCTCACGAGAGGCAACTTTGGCCTACTCTTCCACGCTGGCCTCCTCTAGGGGGCCAGCGTGGCTTGGAGGAGGTGAGAGTTACCCACGTTTTACCCCACCACGCACACGATCGAACGGTAACGACGTTTTGCTATTGGTGATTAAATGAATGATTTAAAAAAAAACACAATAAATTGGCAGCAATTGTTTCAAACTGCCGCGTCAAGGAGATCGAACCGAACGGGCAATGGTGATGGTGCATTCACCATCACTATTAAGATCACCATTACCATCACCATTACCATCACTATTAACATCACTATTAAGATCACCATTACCATCACCATTACCATCACTATTAACATCACTATTAACATCACCATTACCATCACCATTACCATCACCATCACAACCATCCACGGAATTTCTATCGCTGCATCGAGACTGCGTCCTTTGTTTCACCACCACGCGCGTGACGACAGCCGATTGCCCGCACCTCCGATTGGCGCGGTCGGCTACGTACGGTGCGAAAGAAGTTCAACGCGCGTGCGTGCGTCGCGTTATCCGCGGTGTTTATGCTACCCCCAAAACCACGCAGGAAAGCACGTACATACAAAGACAAAGATCCCCTGTATAGCCTGAACAGGCTGTTGGGGTAAGTGCTGTTAGCGAGCACCTATGAAGACCGGCACGGCACACGAGGGGGTGGGTGGCCAATACCAGGCCCGGCCGCCTTTGTCTCCTCGATTGGCGGTGTTTACACACCGCACCGGGTACTCATTTGAGGCTGAGTCGACCTCTATGAACGCGCGTACACAATAACACTGGTTTTAGACTAATTTCAGGGTGCTGATTCCAAATCTGATCTCAGATTTGCTCTATCACATCTTATTTTTATGCTATCGGCATACCCCATTTTCATTGATTTTACCAGAAATTAACTCTGTCACTTATAATTGCAAGTTGTTGCGAGTCAGTGACTGCTTTAGGGTTGAAATATGGTGCTGTATTTTTAGGATAGTGTGTTTATAATATCATTTTATGTAGATATCCACATTTATTTAATATTTTTCTTCTGCAGTTTTTATTGAAAATGCAATATTCGATATCTCAAAAACCTGATGTGATAGACAAAAACTGATGCCAGATTTGGAATCAGCACCCCAAAATTACCTTAAACCCGTTGGAATACCTTATGCCAGAAAAAGTGTGGTGACCAGTGTAATTTAGCGGTGATTGTGGATACACTTAAGTGAGAGAGCTCACACGTAACCTGATCTATTGACGCCTCCTTCACAAATGTGTCGCTCCAAAATACCGAAATAAAATACAGAACCCGATTATGTAATTATGCTGAAGGAATCCGATGAGCTATAAAGTTCCCAATGTCCCGTGGGTGCAGATGTGAAATACACATCCCATCGGCCACACGAAACTCTCTCTGTCTCTCTCTCTCTGTGAGTGCTTCTCTGATTGATTCGTTCTAGAAGTGCGTCTGAGCTCACTGAAGGCGCCTTTGCTACCAGTACAACACAAGCATCACTTAACGATGAAATCGGCTTTGACATTCGGTCTCTCATCAGCGGCGTCGCGTGAACCGATGTCGTGGAAGGAACTAAGCCCAGAATTTTGACCGCCAAAAAAAACTGCATAACACACACACACCATAAAACTCTTAGCTCTTCGTCGCGTTCACGTCGTTATAATCGTGATTCATTTGCGATGATAATGAATTTACAATTGTAAGTGATGGTCATTGATTATATTGTGTTGCTTGTATTTGCCAGCAGGGCTCTTAGTGATCGTTTTTCGTCGTGTGCGAATAACGAGTGGCATTGGATGATTAGAGAAGGCGACTGCAAATTTGAATATTTTATTTGGAGGGAACAGAGTTCATGGATGTGAGCATTTTCACGTTGTTGGTAGAATTATATTTGTATCATCATTTATTTAAGTTGTATTACGAGATTTGTCCATTAATTAAAATTCATTTATATTATTATTATTATGAGATCAAACGACTACGTAGTTGTATATTTTATACGGAAGAACAGAGCTAATGGCTGTGAGCATTTACATGTTCTTGGTTTGAATTATATATAATTTATTACCACTTATAGAAGCATTATTTAGGGATTAGTCCATTAATTAAAATGCATTTTATTATTATGTTGTCTATTTTATATAGAGGGACAGAGTTAACGGATGCGAGCATTTAATATCCTTTGTAGAATTATTTTTATTCGCAATTATTGAAGCTTTATTGCGGGATAAGTCCATTCATTAAAATGCATTTGTATTATTAAAGGTTAAGCAAAGCAGCCCACCCTTGATATTTCACATAAAAAAAATGTGGTGCACGAACTACAACAACCAACCCACACACACGTGCCGTGTCGGCGCGCAGCCTTTACAATACAAACAAGATCGATGCAGCGGGCAACGTTTCAGGCAACGGTCCTTTCTCAGTAACGATGACAAAGAACACGTCCCGATGTATAACGCGCGCAGGACACAAACCGTAGCGGGCCACAAAGTGATCACAACCAACGTGTTCATAATGCCAACAACAACAACACGAATTTAACTATTGTCCGTTGACAACTTTGACGGTCGATTTAAAGCTTTCGTGACTGCAGACTCTGTCTTCTCGACAGACCTGTTGTTCACCCGAGAACGGCTGCTTGCGTTGTGGCCGAAACGTCGTGATAATTATTTTATTATGTTTTATTTTTATTATTTTATTATTTCCATTCTACGTGCTGTTTATTGCTCACCACTCGGCGTTTTGGGGTAATTTGCTACCACTACCATTTGATATTTGACCAGGTACGGTCCCACTGAGCTGCTATGTAGCTCTTATTCAGAAGCGACCCTGGCCACCACAAATGATAGCTCAACGAGGTGGGCTCATCGTCATCATAATAATAATAGTACAATTTGTAACGCGCGCAAATTTGCAGACGTAGTGGCCGCAACTCATCATCGTCATCATCGTCATCATCATCGTCGTCATAATCGTTATCATCATCGTCATTATCATCGTCATCATCGTCCAGGCGAGGTAGTTAACATCCCCTAGCCACCGTGATGATGACGAGAGAGAGAGAGACTGCAAACTCCAAATATACAGCAGGCGTCAGGGTCGGGATCGAACCCACGACCTCCTGCATACCAGGCGAGGTTGTTAACATCTCCTAGCCACCGTGATGATGATGATGAGAGAGAGATGCCAACTCCAAATATACAGCAGGCGTCAGAATCGGAATCGGACCGATGACCTCCTGTAAACCAGGCGAGGTAGTTAACATCTCCTAGCCACCGTGATGATGATGATGGGAGAGAGAGACGCAAACTCCAAATATACAGCTGGTGTCAGGGTCAGGATCGGACCCACGACCTCTTGTATACCAGGCGAGGTAGTTAACATCTCCTAGCCACCGTGATGATGATGATGAGAGAGAGAGACGGCAACTCCAAATATACAGCAGCAGGCGTCATAATCAGAATCGAACCCACGACCTCCTGTAAACCAGGCGAGGTAGTTAACGCTCGCCCGCTCTAGACGGCGCAGAGCCTCGTCAGTGACTCTGAGCGCGACATCCGTGCAGGAGAGGAGGGCGCTGAGAGAGATATCACGTGTGCGGCTTTCACCACCAATGTTATGGTTCATAATTGATGGGGTGGTAGTGGGGGGGGGTGAGTGAAGGGGCTGATCGGGAGACGCTAAGTGCCCCCCCCCCTCCTCCTCTGCCGTGGCTCTACACAGAACGTAGTCGGGGCCACAACTGCACAACATCGGCCACGCGAATTAGAGAAATTTATTTGCGAAATTCACGACGAAATAAACGCGGTGGTTCTTCTTATTCTTCTTCACCTGGGGCTGCACGCTGCACCCCCAGGGGGTGCGAGATGTCCCTTTCTGGGGGCTGGCGAGACGTGGCCAGATTTTGTTTTTTAGGTCAATCATCGCAAATACTAATTGAGCGCGGCGCATGTAAGTTGCAAATTCACTTTGTTTCATCAAACCCCTACGTAGTTTCAATTTAAAGCTTTCGTGACTGCAGAGATTTATATTCTTGGTTCTTTCGGTAAAGTCACGTAGAAGGGAAATAATAAAATAATAATAAAATTACTTTTTTTAATTATTTCCCTTCTACGTGACTTTACCGAAAGAACCAAGAATATGAATCTCTACGTAGTTCATCTTCTTGGTTCTTTCGGTAAAGTCACGTAGAAGGGAATAATAAAATAATAAAAATACAACATTATAAAATAATATATAATGTTTTATTATATTATTTTATTATTTCCCTTCTACGTGACTTTACCGAAAGAACCAAGAAGATGAATCCCTGCAGTCACGAAGCTTTAAATGGAAATTTACCCTACGTAGTTATGAATATCGTAAAATGTTGTACCGACTGAGAACGAAAGACTGCGGTGAAGGTTAAGAAGCACTGATGTAGATTGTTGTTGTTGTTGCCTCTGTTAATGTTTTGTGGGGTGGGTGTTGTGGGGTGGATGGGCGAGTGGGGGGCGGCAGATGGGTGGAAACGTTTTGTTGATTTGTTTTAGCTGCGCGTGTGTTTGCTCCGACAAAAACAACAACAAAAATGTAAAACCGCGTGAAAACAAAGCAAAGTAAACACGACGCAACCAAAATAGATTTTAAAAAATTTCCAGCGGAAATAAAAACAATCTTACCAGAGATTTTTTTTCCCCTGAACTAAATTCCACGTAAATCTGGATGTAATATTCAAAGTTTCGCTTTAATCATTACAGCCAATTCTGCGGCCGTCTGGAACGCTCTGCCTTTGGATATCAGGAAGCCCACTGGGAGCGATACACTTGTTAAACATCTATATTGACATGATAATTGTTTTTTTACCCTTCTATCAGGGAACAAAACTGACACCTTTTTTTACAAGGAGTCATGTTTACATAGATCACAATACCTGCAGTCATAATGCAAACAAAAAACATAACTCTGATAATGTGCACTGTCCTTGAAGTTGATTGGTCCACACCCGAGACAGCTTTCCTTAGAGCCTAGTCTCACATGGGTTAGACCAGATGACTGCAGGTATTGTGGTCTATGTAAACATGACTCCTTGTAAAAAGGTGTCAGTTTTGTTGCCAGATAGAAGGGTAAAAAAAACAATTATCATATTTTTACTGGAAAATGAGGTTCCAATGATCTATATTGACAAACACATTTTTTTAGAACTGCTTTTGGTGCGTTTATTTTGTTGTACTTGCGCCACGCACCTCCGATTCAGCACGGTTGGCTGCGTACGGTGCGAAAGAGGTTCAACGCGCACACACTACACTATACACTACAATTCAGCACCCTAGGCTTTCGTGACCAACGTTATGATTAAAAAAAAATGTTCTAGGTCAGATCGCGTCAATGAAATGTCTGTCGTTAAAAACCCTCCTTCGCCCGACACTGCCAATTAATAAAGCTGTCACGTGGTGAACAAACGTGCTAATTTATTAATGTGCTGTATCGGGTGGTGGAGGGTGAAACGACACACAAGGTGTGATCTTACCCCCCCCTCTCCCCGCCCAAAAATAATTTTACTTCTAAATCGTAAACAAATATTCATGATTCGTAATTAGATTTGGAATGGGATTTCATTTTAAAATCTCGCTCGCTTTTCAACTGTAACCGGTTCTGGCGAAAAAACCCGAGCTAGTGGGCCTTACTTGGTAAACTAAAACATAGTTTAGTTTAGACTTGACAAGCTTGACGAACTTTAAACCGACTGGACTGGATGAGACGAAGCGGCCAGTCTCGAGAAGTCGAAAGGCAATCAGACACATTCGAGCTTTGAAGCTTTCGTGACTGCAAGGAATCATACTCTTGGGTGTTTTCGGTAAAGTCACGTAGGAAAAAAATAAAAAAAAATCCTCTCTCTTTACTTGATACAGCAATCGTGCTGTGACGGTTCCACCTGAAGACGGAAGCTTGTGTTTCCTCCGAAACGTCGTGATTTTTATTTTACTTTATTTATTTTTTTTTTACCTACGTGACTTTACCGAAAAAACCTAAGAGTATGAATCAGACACATTTCAGAAAAATCTGTAGAGAAAGGCAAAACATCCACACTCACCACCAGACCTGGCTCCCAGTTCCTTCCACGTGTCTCGCAGTTCCAGCACGTGTCACAGCAGCAGAACGTGTCTCGCCGTGTCTCTCAGCAGCTCAGAGACTAGCTCGCTCACTCGCTCGCTGGAGACACAGCGACAAAAGCTTCAGAGCGTCGAGTGGAGGTGTCCCAATGAGGCGATGATGGCGATTCTGATGCTGACGATGACGATGATCACGGTGCTGACGATGATGCTGATGAATTGAAATCTGATTACGGTGACGACGTCGATGATGATAACGGCAACGATTCCAGCCTCGCCGCTGTATCGTGACGACGATCCCCGCAAGAAAGGTGGCGACGATGACGACGACGATGATGACGACGACGATGGTGACGACGACGACGATGACAGAGAACCGAGTGCCTTGGAGTCCGTGGCGGAGGGACAGAACTCAGACTCAGCGGCTCCCTCTCCCCTTCTCTATCTTTTTTTAAAAACACATTTTTAAAAATAATGCTAATATTTAAAATAAAGATATTTTTATCACTCTCTCTACCAATCTCTTTCTCCCTCTCTATCTTTTTTGTTTTTTTTACACATTTTTTTTCAATAATGGTAATACTATTTAAAACAAATAGATTTTGTATCACTCTCTCCCCCCCTCTCTCTTCCTCCCTCTCCCCCTCTCTCTCTATCTCTCTAGTTTTTTAAAACATTTTTTTAAAAATAATAGTAATAATATTTGAAACAAATAGATTTTGTATCACTCTCTCCCCCCTCTCTCTTCCTCTCTCTCCCCCTCTCTCTCTAGTTTTTTTAAAACAATTTTTTAAAAATAATAGTAATAATATTTGAAACAAATAGATTTTGTATCACTCTCTCCCCCCTCTCTCTTCCTCTCTCTCTCCCGACGACTGAAACGGCCGCTGCTTAATGGCAAAGGGGCCTTCCGAACCAAAGGAGGTCGTTCCCACGACCCACAGCGACTCACGGCGCCGGGTTAATTACGTTTTATTCCCACGGCTGGTGACTCCGTCGTTCCAACGAAAGCGGGCCGAGTGATACGGGGAATCCGGGACGCGCCGCGGTCAGATTTCGCCGATTTCACAGAACTCGGTTCAACGACACAAAACTGGTTTCGACCATTACGCGGCGCACACCTACTTACCTGCCTTTCCCACACACACACACACACCCACCGTGTTCACACGAGCACACATATTTACATGAACAGGGGCTACTGGCGTAAATTTCCGACGATTTCAAATCGATTAATCGCAATTTTAAACAATGCGATTAGCAAATCTCAAAGATGTTTTTGCGATTTGAAAAGTCCATTTACTTTCTTATTGGGATTGCTTTATTTTTTATTCTTATTATAACTTTATGTATTTAACTTAACAACTGTTCTATGTTTGATTATTCAATTTCAATTAAACATTTAATAAATACATGTTGGAAGCAATTCATATATGTTAATTTCTCACCCTTGCATTAGAATCAGACGTCGCAATCGGATACCCGATACCCGTACCCTACCCGATACCCGGCTACCCGTACCCGTCTGGGTACGGGTACCCGTTTGCGACCCTGGTGCGGCCGGGTACGGGTAGGCCGTGAGTCACTGGTGAGTAACCGTTTGTCACTCATTTCCCAACGTCTTGTCTCTTCTCACAATTCAAGTTCCTGGAATCAACCCACCCGCGCCTGCAACATGGCTTCATCCCAGAGGTCGCAATCAGGTACCCGATACCCGTGCCCTACCCAGCTGGGTACGGGTAGGGCACGGGTATCGGGTACCTGATTGCGACCCTGGTGCGGCCGGGTACGGGTACGGGTAAGGAATCAAAACCCGTTTACGACCTCTGATGAGAATGTCTAGAGCAGTTCGTATCTTGATGGTATAACGTGGTAATGCTCCATCACGTGTTTTAAATCTAATACACAGCGAATCAAATCTCAGTAAGTGTCAAGAAAAATCGCAATTTAGATAATGTACCCCAAATTGTTTGATTGTTCTATTTCAATTAAAACATTTTAATAAATCCACGTTGGAAGCAATTCATATATTTTAAGTTAGCACCCTTGCATTAGAATATATAGAGCGGTTCATACGTTGATGGTGTCACGTGGTAATGCTCCATCGCGTGTTTGAAATCTATGATACAGCGAATATTGAACTGAAACACCGCAAATGAAATCGCAAAAAGTGTCAAGAAAAATCTCAACTAGATCATATCCCCAACTAGATCATGTCCCCAAAATCGTTCATCCCTAACCCCACCCCACCCCCACCCCCTATCTCTGAATCAAGGCGGACGACGACGAATTCGACCCCAACTACTCATACGACGACGACGACAACTCCACAGAGTTACCGAACAACCTCCTGGCCGCAATCATCGACGTCCCGGCGTGCACGGGCTGGCTTCAAGACTCGGCCATGAGCCTCGTTCCCATCGTGTACGCGGCCGTGGCGCTCGCCGGGATCGCGGGCCACCTCCCGCTGCTGCTGGTGCTCGCACGAGGACCACGCACCAGCACGCGTCTGCACCTGCTGCACCTCGCCGCTTGCGATGTCCTCTTCCTCGCCATGCTGCCCGTGCAGGCGGCGATGCGCGGCGCGGAGCGGTGGAGCCACGGGGAGGTTTGCTGCAGGTGAGGAAGGGTCGGTCGGTCGGTTGGCACGGTCGGATACATACGGTGCGAAAGAAGTTCGGCGCACGTGCGTTGCGTGATGCGCGGGTGTTTCTGCCGGCCTTCATAGGTGCCGCTCGCTAACAGCACTTGCCCCAACAGGCTATGCGGGCGATCTGTGTCTTTGTACCCTCCTTGGCTCGCGTGATGCAGCGGAGGGGGGGGGTACGTTGAACTTCTTCCGCACCGTACGTAGCCAAATTGGGTGTGGACCGCTAACCTGGCCGTAGTCACCCTGAGTCAACCCTCCTCCTCCCTCCCCCCTCCCTCCTCCCTCCCTCCTCCACCCTCCTACCCGCTCCCTCCTCCTCCCTCCTCCTTTCCTCCTCCTCCACCCTCCCTCCCTCTTCCATCCCTTCCCCCTCCCTCCCTCCCTCTACGCCCCCTCCTCCCTCTACCTCCCCCCTCCCTCCATCCCTCCCCCCTCCCTCCATCCCCCCTCCTCCCTCCCCCCTCCCTCTACCTCCCTCCCCCCTCCCTCTACCTCCCCCCCTCCCTCCCCCCTCCCTACCCCCTCCCTCCATCCCTCCTCCCTCCCCCCTCCCTCTACCTCCCCCTCCCTCCCACCCCCTCCCTCCACCCCCTCCTCCCTCCTACCCCCTCCTCCCTCCCCCCTCCCCCTCCTCCTCCCCCGCCCCCCCCCGCCCCTCCCCCCGGTGCAGTCTCCTGGGCGGCCTCTTCAGCACCAACCTGTGCGGCGCCTCCCTCATGCTCGCCGCGCTCGGGGTCGACCGCTACCTGGCCGTGGTGCGCGCGCGCGGCTGGGCGCGCGCGCCGCGAGCCGCCGCGCGGCGCGTGCACGCCACGTGCGCGTGCGCGTGGCTCGCCGCGCTGCTGATGAGCGCGCCCAGCTTCGCCAACTACCGCGTGCTCGCGGCCGAGTGCGTGTACGGCAACGGGAGTGGCAAGGCGACTGTGCGGCTGTTGCAGGTGAGCTGTGTGTGTGTGTGTTTGTGTGTGTGTGTTTGTGTGTGACTGTGTGTGTGACTGTGTGTGTGTTTGTGTGTGTGTGTCTGTGTGTGTGTGTGTGTCTGTGTGTGTGTGTTTGTGTGTTTGTGTGTGTGTGTCTGTGTGTGTGTGTCTGTGTGTGTTTGTTTGTTTGTGTCTGTGTGTGTGTTTGTGTGTGTTTGTGTGTGTGTCTGTGTGTGTTTGTGTGTGTGTCTGTGTGTGTGTCTGTGTGTGTCTGTGTGTGTGTGTTTGTGTGTGTGTGACTGTGTGTGTGTGACTGTGTGTGTGTGTCTGTGTGTTTTTGTGTGTCTGTGTGTGTGTGTTTGTCTGTGTGTGTCTGTGTGTGTTTGTGTGTGTGTGTTTGTGTGTCTGTGTGTGTTTGTGTGTGTGTGTTTGTGTGTGTTTGTGTGTGTGTTTGTGTATGTGTGTGACTGTGTGTGTGTGTGACTGTGTGTGTGTTTGTGTGTCTGTGTGTTTGTGTGTGTCTGTGTGTGTTTGTATGTGTGTTTGTGTGTGTGTCTGTGTCTGTGTGTGTCTGTGTGTGTGTGTCTGTGTGTGTGTTTGTGTGTGTGTGTTTGTGTGTGTGTGACTGTGTGTGTGTGTGACTGTGTGTGTGTCTGTGTGTTTTTGTGTGTCTGTGTGTGTGTTTGTCTGTGTGTGTCTGTGTGTGTTTGTGTGTGTGTGTCTGTGTGTGTGTGACTGTGTGTGTGTCTTTGTGTGTGTTTGTGTGTTTGTGTGTGTTTGTCTGTGTGTGTCTGTGTGTGTGTGTTTGTGTGTGTGTCTGTGTGTGTGTTTGTTTGTGTGTGTGTCTGTTCGTGTGTGTCTGTGTGTGTGTTTGTTTGTGTGTTTGTGTGTGTGTCTGTCTGTGTCTGCGTGTGTCTGTCTCGCTAACAGCACTTGCCCCAACAGTCTTAAGGCTACACGGGTGATCTTTGTCTATCGTTGTCCATTCTACCCCTCCCCCCACCCTCTCTGCTCTCCCACTCCCCCCCACCCCCACCCTCTCTGTTGTTCCCCCACTCCCCCCACCCCCACCCTCTCTGTTGTCCCACTCCCCCCACCCCCACCCTCTCTGCTGTCCCACTCCCCCCACCCCCACCCTCTCTGCTGTCCCCCCCCACCCTCTCTGTTGTCCCACTCCCCCCACCCCCACCCTCTCTGTTGTCCCACTCCCCCCACCCCCACCCTCTCTGCTGTTCCACTCCCCCCACCCCCACCCTCTCTGTTGTCCCACTCCCCCCCACCCCCACCCTCTCTGCTGTTCCACTCCCCCCACCCTCTCTGTTGTCCCACTCCCCCCCACCCCCACCCTCTCTGTTGTCCCACTCCCCCCCCACCCCCACCCTCTCTGCTGTCCCACTCCCCCCCACCCCCACCCTCTCTGCTGTTCCACTCCCCCCACCCCCACCCTCTCTGCTCTCCCCCCACCCCCACCCTCTCTGTTGTCCAACTCACCCCCCACCCTCACCCTCTCTGCTGTCCCACTCCCCCCCTCACCCCCCCTCACTCCCCCCCCTCTCCCCCCACCCTCTGCACTCCCCCCCCACCCGCCCCGCTCTGCAGGTGCTGGGCTCGTGCGTGCTCCCTGGAGCCATCATGAGCTTCTGCTACGGCAGCATCGCGTGGCGGCTGCTGCGGCTGAGAGACGCGAGGCGTCAACGCGCCCTGCGCATCGTCTACGCCGCGGTGGTCGCCTTCGTGAGCTGCACGCTGCCCTACAACGCCGTGGCCCTGGTGGACGTCTACGCCTGGTCCTCCATCCCGCCCGGCAACTGCCAAGAGCAGACGCTCAGGCGAGCTACTTGGACGTGTCTGTGTGTGTCTGTGTGTGTGTCTGTGTGTGGGTGTGTGTGTGTCTGTGTGTGTGTGTCTGTGTGTACCGGGGGAATTTCCATTTGGTACAGATATAATGGGAGGCTGATCGACGCCCGGGTGCGATCAAGGGATGGCTCCCTATTGGTCAACCACGTTATGTATGCCGATGATTTGGTAATAGCTGCTCATTCAGAAGAGGAGTTGGAGACGCTGCTGCTGAGACTGGAGCGTGCCACTAAGAGGTGGGGCCTTACCATCAGCCCCACCAAAACTAAGCACCTGCCTGGGTATTTTGTACCATCGGACACTCCACCCCCACAACTCCCAATTGGTGATGGGGCAGTTGTGGAGAGAGTGGAGAGTTTCCCATACCTGGGCAGTGTGCTTATGACCGGTTCCAGTTTATCAGCAGAGGTCTCACTCCGAATCAGTCGAGCGGCAATATCTTTTCATCGGTTGCGTAACGCTGTGTGGAAGCTACCTGGTCTGTCGCTCCGCACGAAGCTTCAGGTCTTCTCGGCCACGGTCATTCCCTCCCTTCTCTACGCTTGCGAGACGTGGACCCCCCTGGTGGAGCATCTTCGCCGGTTGGAAACATTTAGGCTGGCCTGCCTACGATCCATCCTGGGTTTAACCAGGCTGGATTGTGTGAGGAGCTCACAAATCCTTGAAAGATCTGGGCAAAGTCCCATCAGTGAGCTCCTCCTGAAGGCAAGGCTGCGTTGGCTGGGTCATGTAGCCCGCATGCCCAGCCACCGCATGCCTAAACAGCTTTTGTTCGGCCGGATCGAGGGGGCTAGACGGGCGCGGCACGGGCTGGAGAAGAGATGGAGTGATGTGGTACAGGAGGACGTGGAGCTGAGTGGACTTGCCGATGACTGGTACCAGCGGTGTCAAGATCGGCCTCAGTGGAGGAGGCTCGTGAAGGACGCTACTGGGCAGTTGGAGGCAGTCGCCCTCCAACAACAACGGAGGGCGGAGGAGCGACGCTCACAACAACGAGCGGAGCGCCGGGTGGCTAAAGCACAGCAAGTTGGTACAGTAGGGGGCACAGGTGGTGCATCAGCCAGTCATCTCGGTCATCTCGGTTAGTCGACCCGTGGCACCTGCTGGGTCTGCCCCGTGACCTCCTGTCAGCGGGCGTTCGACACTTCACGTGGCCTCAAGGTGCACTTGGCCTGGCACAAGCGTCGTGGTGACGTTACCGCCACTTAGTGACTTCCATGGTAAACTGGATTCCCATGGTGAACTGAATTCCAACGGTAAATTGGACTTCCGTGGTAAACTGGACTTCCGTGGTAAACTGGACTTCCGTGGTAAACTGAATTCCCATGGTAAATTGGACTTCCGTGGTAAACTGGACTTCCGTGGTAAACTGGACTTCCGTGGTAAACTGAATTCCCATGGTAAATTGGACTTCCGTGGTAAACTGGACTTCCGTGGTAAATTGGACTTCCGTGGTAAACTGGACTTCCGTGGTAAACTGAATTCCCATGGTAAATTGGACTTCCGTGGTAAACTGGATTCCCATGATGAATTGGACTTCCATGGTAAACTGGACTCCCATACTAAACTGCATTTCCATGGTAAATTGGACTCCCATAGTAAACTGGACTCCCATCAACATTCAAAGAACCTCAATGCAGTCCTTAAAGAGCCGCGTGCGGTTTCCAGAGCCGCATTCTCTGCCGACCCCTCATCATGACGACGACGATGATGATTTCGATTTAAAGCTTTCGTGACTGCAGGGATTCATCTTCTTGGTTCTTTCGGTAATGTCACGTAGAAGGGAAGTAATAAAATAATAAAAATAAAACATATAATATAATAATATATACAATAATAAAAATAAAGAATATAAAAAATAATATAATAATATATATATTTTTTATATATTATTTTTATTATTTTATTACTTCTCTTCTACGTGACTTTACCGAAAGAACCAAGAAGATGACGACGATGATGTTCATTGTAGTGAGACACTCAGATGACGTTGATGATGATGATTACACTGGTCAACAAAAAAAACATTTTTTTCTGGCCTGGACTTTTGCAGCTGTTTTAGACTAATTTCAGGGTGCTGATTCCAAATCTGATCTCAGATTTGCTCTATCACATCTCATTTTTATGCTATCTGCATACCCCATTTTCATTGATTTTACCAGAAATTAACTCTGTCACTTGTGATTGCAAGTTGTTGCGAGTCAGTGACTACTTTAGTGTTAAAATATGGTGCTGTATTTTTAGGATAGTGTGTTTATAATATCATCTTATGTAGATATCCACATTTATTTAATACTTTTCTTCCGCAGTTTTTATTGAAAATGCAATATTTGATATCTCAAAAAAACCTGACGTGATAGACAAAAATGATGCCAGATTTGGAATCAGCACCCCAAAATTACCTTACACCCGTTGGAATACCTTGTGCCAGAAAAAGTGTGTTGACCAGTGTTATCAAGCAACACATTTCGCTCAAGGACGCAGACACGTGACAGTAACCGGCCACCGGTTAGGATCGACCAGTGTTATCATCACCACAGATCATCGTCGGGCAAGACAGACCTGTCATCACCACCGCCGCCACCACAACAACTCGTCCGCTTGTATCTGACCCCGCAGATTCACGGCCAATCTGGTCACGGAGGTGCTCGCGTACAGCCACTGCGCCATCCACCCCGTGCTGCACGCGTGCCTGAGCCGCGCCTTCCGCCAGCAGCTGCTGGCCATGCTGCTGCGGCCACCGGCGACGTGGGGACGACGGCCACGGGGCCACAGGGCCACGGCCGCCGGGCCCGCGTCCGAGGGGGGGTCGTCGGGCAAGACGGAGCTGTCCCTGTCTGCTCGGGACACCGTGCTGGTGCACACTGTGATCTGAGTGTGTGTGTGTCTCTCTCACTGCTGTGATCTGGGTTTGTGTGTGTGTGTGTCTCTCTCTCGCTGCTGTGATCTGAGTGTGTGTGTGTGTCTCTCTCTCGCTGCTGTGATCTGAGTGTGTGTGTGTGTCTCTCTCGCTGCTGTGATCTGGGTGTCAATGTCACAGTGATCTGAGTGTGTGTGTCTCTCTCTCGCTGCTGTGATCTGGGTGTCAATGTCACAGTGATCTGAGTGTGTGTGTGTCTCTCTCTCGCTGCTGTGATCTGGGTGTGTGTGTGTGTCTCTCTCACTGCTGTGATCTGGGTGTCAATGTCACAGTGATCTGTGTGTGTGTGTCTCTCTCTCGCTGCTGTGATCTGGGTGTGAGTGTGTGTGTCTCTCTCACTGCTGTGATCTGGGTGTCAATGTCACAGTGATCTGTGTGTGTGTGTCTCTCACTGTTGTGATCTGAGTATGTGTGTGTGTCTCTCTCGCTGCTGTGATCTGAGTGCGTGTGTGTGTGTCTCTCTCACTGCTGTGATCTGGGTGTCAATGTCACTGTGATCTGAGTGTGTGTGTGTGTGTCTCTCTCTCTCACTGCTGTGATCTGAGTGTGTGTGTGTGTCTCTCACTGCTGTGATCTGGGTGTCAATGTCAATGTGATCTGAGTGTGTGTGTGTCTCTCTCTCTCTCACTGCTGTGATCTGAGTGTGTGTGTGTCTCTCACTGCTGTGATCTGAGTGTGTGTGTGTCTCTCACTGCTGTGATCTGAGTGTGTGCGTGTGTCTCTCACTGCTGTGATCTGAGTGTGTGTGTGTCTCTCACTGCTGTGATCTGAGTGTGTGTGTGTCTCTCACTGCTGTGATCTGAGTGTGTGCGTGTGTCTCTCACTGCTGTGATCTGAGTGTGTGTGTGTCTCTCACTGCTGTGATCTGAGTGTGTGTGTGTCTCTCACTGCTGTGATCTGAGTGTGTGTGTGTCTCTCACTGCTGTGATCTGAGTGTGTGTGTGTCTCTCACTGCTGTGATCTGAGTGTGTGTGTGTCTCTCACTGCTGTGATCTGAGTGTGTGTGTGTCTCTCACTGCTGTGATCTGGGTGTGTGTGTGTTTCTCTCTCTCTCACTCACTGCTGTGATCTGTGTGTGTCTCTCTCTCTCACTGTTGTGATCTGAGTGTGCGTGTGTCTCTCTCTCTCTGTGATCTGGGTGTCAATGTCACTGTAATCTGAGTGTGTGTGTGTCTCTCTCTCTCTGTGATCTGGGTGTCAATGTCACTGTAATCTGAGTGTGTGTGTGTCTCTCTCTCTCTGTGATCTGGGTGTCAATGTCACTGTAATCTGAGTGTGTGTGTGTGTCTCTCTCTGTGATCTGGGTGTCAATGTCACTGTAATCTGAGTGTGTGTGTGTCTCTCTCTCTCTCTGTGATCTGGGTGTCAATGTCACTGTAATCTGAGTTTGTGTGTGTCTCTCTCTCTCTGTGATCTGGGTGTCAATGTTCCTGTAATCTGAGTGTGTGTGTCTCTCTCTCTCTGTGATCTGGGTGTCAATGTCACTGTAATCTGAGTTTGTGTGTGTCTCTCTCTGCTGTGATCTGGGTGTCAATGTCACTGTAATCTGAGTGTGTGTGTGTCTCTCTCTCTCTGTGATCTGGGTGTCAATGTTCCTGTAATCTGAGTGTGTGTGTGTCTCTCTCTGCTGTGATCAGGGAGTCAATGTTCCTGTAATCTGAGTGTGTGTGTGTCTTTTACAAGGAATCATGTCTGCCTAGTCTCAACACTGAAAGCTGTCTCTGGTGTGGACCAATCAGTTTCAAAGACAATGCAGATATTATCAGAGTATGTTTTTGTTTGCATTCTGACCACAAGTATTGTGGTTAACGCAGACATGATACCTTGTAAAAGTTTTCAGTTTAGTGTTTTAACATCTTAACACAACTGTTTTGTTGCCATAAAAAAGGGGAAAACCTATTCTCATATTTTGTTACTGGCAAAGGGGAGGTCCGGTGTTCCAGATATGAGAATTAAAATGTAGATTTGCGTCTGTCTTGCGACAATCTCATGGCATGTGGGCACAGTGGTAATTCGCGTGCGTCACACCTCACAACAACAAGGGGCCTGGGTTTGATTCCTGACTTGGGTAACGTTCTGTGGTGTGGAGTTTGCATGCACTCCCCCCCCCCCCTGTTTTGCACGGATGTTCCCCGGGCTCTCTGGTTTCCTCGCATAGCTAAACAAAAACAACACCCTCCTCCCGAACATAAAGTGAATCTGATATTAGCCAAAAAACATCTCAAGTGCTGACAAAAAAAACAACCTCCAAATTACGTTAAACTTCTTTCGCGCCGTACGTAGCCGCCCATGCTAATCGGAGGTGCTAATCATAATAAAGGTTTTTGGGTTCGATCGCGTAAGTAGAAATGTGTCCTGACCCTGCACCACCTATGATCACTGTTTCATTGGTTTAATGGCTTTACTTTGGTGATTTAAAAAAGTGTATTGGTTTAGCCATGTTTGTTTGTTGTAGTACAGAGTTAGACTGGTGGCCTTAATCTAAGTTGTCTTGTGGTTGTTGTTGGTTGTTTGACTTGCATCCCACTGGGATTTTTGCACACAGCGTTGGTGTACGGTGTTTTTTTTCTGCAATATTTTGCTGTATATTCATGGATTTTCTGTTTGCACTCAGTCACATATTCACTTTAAGATGTTTTTTTGTTCATGTTTTTGTTTTTTGTTTGTTGCGGTTGCACCCGATTCAAGAGCCGAATGGCTCACAGGGCTACACCTAATCAATGAACTTGAACCACCCGACACAGCCAATAAGGTTTTGTCACGCAAACTAAATGCGTCAATTCGTTACTACTTTAGCCCACCGGTGTGTCGGAGAGTAAATACACAACATTTACCATGTGAGTACGACGTTTCGCTGGTAATTACATCCAGCATCGGGCGCTGTAAAATGATTAAATGAATCCGACGACAGAATGAGTGATAAATTATGTTGTTAATATATTATGTTTTTTATGCAAAATGTGTCCAATCTGTGTCAAGGGACGGTCTCATTTGGGGTTTTCCGATCCACAAATCGTCTCTTTAGATCCAGAAATCACGTGACAGGAATAACTTTATTCTAAATATCACAGCTCCGTGTTCGAGCATGGATCAAGCATGGATCAACCTTTGTATCCTTAAACATCGCCGATTCCTATTCCAGGATCCCTTATATGGGCAAAGTCACACCCGATTATTCCATGTATGGGCCTAAAACGTCAACAAAATGTATCATTCATTCTGTCGCGGATTCATTGAATCAGTTTCAGTTTTTCAGTTTAATTTATTCGGTATAGCCCAGTGAGCCATGAGGCTCTTGACTCGGGTGCAACCGCAACAAACAAAAACATGAACACAGAACATCTTAAAGTGACGACGCACAACAGAGACATCCAGGAAAAGCCAGTAAACATCTTTCAGAAAAAGGCACCGCACATCAACGCTGCGTGCAAATAATCCCAATGGGATGCAAGTCTAACAATAACAACCATAAGACAATTGAGATAAAGTTCCGATTTAAAGCTTTCGTGACTGCAGGGATTCATCTTCTTGGTTCTTTCGGTAAAGTCACGTAGAATGGAAATAATAAAATAATAAAAGATATTATATTATTTTATTATGTTTTATTATTTTTATTTTATTATTTCCATTCTACGTGACTTTACCGAAAGAACCAAGAAGATGAATTGTTTAATTTTATTATGTTTTATTTTTATTAGTTTATTAATTTTATCATGTTTTCTTTTTGTAATTTAATTATGTTTTATTTTTATTGTTTTATTATTTCCCTTCTATGTGACTTCACCGAAAGAACCAAGAAGTTAGATAAAGTGATCAGGCCAACTGTTATGGCAGCGCCACTGCTCTCAGAAGATTTCCGAAATGACTTTGTCATCGCACGGCATGGCAGCACGGTTAGAATTGGCGAACATTTGTAAAGTATGACCTGAACTATTTTGTTGTTGTTGTTGTGAACAGATGGCTAATTGTCATTTATATGTGCAGAATTTAACTTTGTATGTTGCCCATCCTTATGAAAACGAATGTACGCCGAATACTGTGCTATTTTGAAAAGCTGACTGCTCTACCATTACTGTAATAATATCAGTTTATAGATTTCGAAAGTCTTACGTTGATGGTTAGCAATTCCCTGTGTGACTGATCATTATGAGTACGCATTAACACTGGACTCTGGCGTGTCTGTATGTGAACATTTAATACCGCATTGTTTAAAAAAACGCATTAAATACTCTAATCAAGTTGGCTTCATACTTAAAACAAGAACGCGTGTGTGAGTTGTCTTGGCCGTGGCTAGAATGTGTGTCCCTCCACGTAAAAAAAAATAAGAGATGTATTCTGTACTATTTGGATATTTCGGCAAAGTCACGTCGGTAGAATCAAAAAATATATCACGACGTTTCGATCACAACACAAGCGGTCGTCCTCAGGTGGAAACAAAAATAATCCAGCAGTGGAACTCCTGAACCAACGCGCTTTTGTTGCGATCGAAACGTCGTGATATAGTATTTATTTTATTACCTACGTGACTTTACCGAAAGAACCAAAGAGTATGGATTCCTGCAGTCACGAAAGCTTCAAATCAAGATTGTATCATGTACCGTGTTTGAAAGTGTTTTCTACACATCCCATTAGCCGCACTGCCTCCTGCATATTTGCGGGAGCGTTTGTTTAATACGTAAAATAATCCTCCTGCTTCAAATTCGTCATTCATTGTCTTGTCGGCAATGTCAGCTTTGAATATTGTGAGTGCTCTCCATGAGTTCATTTCCCCTGGCTCTGAACGGGTAAGCTGCATTATCATCATAGTCATCACCATCATGCAACACCATCACCTCTATCACCACCACACACTCATCACCACCAATTATTCACCACCACCACCACGATCATGATTTTCCAACACCGTCATTATATCACCAACACCGTCATGCCACGATCATTAATTACATCATTATCACTTCACCATCAACAACCATTATGCATTGATATTATTTAGATTATACTGGTAGGAACCTCCTGGTTATACCAGCCCACAGGGGATTATTGTGTCCGTCGTGCAGGGACGGACACAATAGGGAGGGGCTGGGTGGGGAGGGGAGGGTGGGGAGGGGCTGGGTGGGGAGGGTGGGGCTGGGTGGGGAGGGTGGGGAGGGGCTGGGTGGGGAGGGTGGGGAGGGGCTGGGTGGGGAGGGGTGGGGCTGGGTGGGGAGGGAGGGGCTGGTCACCCCGTGGTGCCCTTATAAAACTCAACGTTTAACCTACTCACGCCGGCTTGTGCCCGCCCTCACAGTCAGGCATACTTGCGGAATACACCACGCCGCCGTTGACCCTGGCCATTGACCGAGCAACCCGACGTTCCTACCAGCTCCCTCCGCAGGACAATGTGTTTTTGGTGCTACACATGTCCAAACCACGGGCCACTTTGCTAAGTTGGTGGCCAGGTCGATTCTGAAAAGTAAGTTAAGACCTCAGTGGGCTTCGCCTGGTAGGATGGGGATGGTTTAGCGTTGTTTTTGTTTGCGTTTGGGCGATTTGTTTACCTTTCTTACCAAGTTGGCACAGTAGGGGGGGGCACAGGCGGTGCATCGGCCGGTCATCTCAGTCAGTCGACCCGTGGCACCTGCTGGGTCTGTCCCGTGACCTCCTTCCTGCCGGCGGGCGTTCGACACTTTCACGTGTCCATTAAAGTGCACCTAGCCTGGCACGGGCGCCTTTGTGGCGACACTGCCACTTTAGTGGCGAATGGCGGCAGTTGTTGTTGGTGTTGTTTAGCTTTATTGTACTGACGGCTCCTATCATTGTTTTTGCATCGTTTGTTGTTGCGACGTTCTTACCCCTGTCGGACATCTGTGAAGAAAAGAGCTTTATAGATTAATCGGATTTCTACTCCAGAAGTATGAATAGAGATTCCGATTGTGACCATCAATCACCATCACCACCGTCAACCACTACCACCATCATCACCACCATCAACCACCATCACCACCATAAACCACCATCATCACCATCACCACCATCACCATCATCACCACCATCAACCACCATAAACTACCACCATCATCACCATCACCACCATCATCACCATCATCACAACCATCAACCACCATAAACTACCACCATCATCACCATCACCACCATCACCACCATCATCACCATCACCATCATCACCATCACCACCATCAACCACCATCACCACCATCAACCACCATCACCACCATCAACCACCATCACCACCATCACCACCATCAACCACCATCATCACCACCATCATCACCACCATCAACCACCATCACCACCATAAACCACCATCATCACCACCATCAACCACCATAAACTACCACCATCACCACCATCATCACCATAACCACCATCATCACCATCACCACCATCATCACCATCACCACCATAACCACAATCACCATCATCACCACCATCATCACCATCACCACCATCATCAACCACCATCATCAACCACCATCACCACCATCAACCACCATCACCACCATCAACCACCATCACCACCATCACCACCATCATCAACCACCATCATCAACCACCATCACCACCATCAACCACCATCACCACCATCAACCACCATCATCATCATCATCAACCACCATCACCACCATCGACCACCATCACCACCATCAACCACCATCAACCACCATCAACCACCATCATCATCATCAACCACCATCATCAACCACCATCACCATCATCAACCACCACCATCAACCACCATCATCATCATCAACCACCATCATCAACCACCATCACCATCATCAACCACCATGAATCACCACCATCACCACCATCATCATCGTCACTCACCCATCACTGACAGTTGCCAGGGGCAACGCCTCGTGACGTCGCGCCGCTCTCGTCCAATCGCGTGGCTCCACGCTGCCCCCACCACTCGGCCCCCCTAGAAGCCCGGCCGAGGCCTCCACTCGACACAGCCCAACTCACGCCGCCGCCTTCAAAGCTCGCCAGCCTCCTCCTCCTCCCTCCTCATCGACCTCCTCATCACCCTCACGCGTCTCTCGCGTCTCCTCTCGTCCGTCACAAGGCAACGCACGACCCCCCCCCCCAAGCTCACGCCCTCGCTTTGACGGCCACTGTTGACCGCTGCGGCCTGTAGTTTTACCGGTCTCGGATAGAATCCTCAGCCGGGGTTACCCCACCCTCGGCCCGCCTTCGCGCTCCGCCGCGGCCGGGGCCGCATGAGCGCTTCGGGGTCTCCGCACGTGGCGTTCGAGGTTCCCGTGGAGGTGGCGGCCGCTGCGGCCACGTCGGCGGCGGGGATGCTGCGTAACGAGAGGCTGCGGCTCGGGGTGTGCTTCGTGGGAGTGTTCGTCTGCTACTTCTACTACGGCATCCTGCAGGAGAGCATGTGAGTGGGTGGGCACGGTGGGTGCGTGGGGAGATGTGGGGAGATGTGTGTGTACGTGGGGAGATGTGTGTGTACGTGGGGAGATGTGGGGGTACGTGGGGAGATGTGTGTGTACGTGGGGAGATGTGTGTGTACGTGGGGAGATGTGGGGGTGCGTGGGGAGATGTGTGTGTACGTGGGGAGATGTGTGTGTACGTGGGGAGATGTGAGTGGGTGGGCACGGTGGGGTGCGTAGGGAGATGTGGGGGTACGTAGGGAGATGTGGGTGGGCACGGTGGGGTGCGTGGGGAGATGTGTGTGTGTACGTGGGGAGAAGTGAGGGGCACGAGGGGAGATGTGAGTGGGTGGGCACGGTGGGGAGATGTGGGGGTACGTGGGGAGATGGGGGGTACGTGGGGAGAAGTGTGTGTACGTGGTGAGATGTGAGTGGGTGGGCACGGTGGGGTGCGTAGGGAGATGTGGGTACGTGGGAAGATGTGTGTGTGTACGTGGGGAGAAGTGTGTGTGTACGTTGGGGAGATGTGGGTACGTGGGGAGATGTGTGTGTGTACATGGGGAGATGTGTGTGTACGTGGGGAGATGTGGGGGTACGTGGGGAGATGGGGGGGGGCACGGTGGGGTGCGTAGGGAGATGTGGGTACGTGGGAAGATGTGTGTGTGTGTACGTGGGGAGATGTGTGTGTGTGTGTACGTGGGGAGATGTGTGTGTGTGTGTACGTGGGGAGATGTGTGTGTGTGTGTACGTGGGGAGATGTGTGTGTGGGTACGTGGGGAGATGTGTACGTGGGGAGATGTGTGTGGGGTACGTGGGGAGATGCATGGGGAGACGAGGGGGTAAATAGCAGCCACAGTAGCTAGGAGATGTTTACTACCTCGCCAGGTCTACAGGAGGTCGTTGGTTCGAACCCGACCCGGTCACCTGCTGCTGTATATTTGGAGTTTGCGTGTCTCTCTCTCTCCGTGGTCGCGTGGATTTTCCTCCCTGGTCCTCAAGGTTTTTCCCCTCCACATTTAAAATCAACATCACGCGTTTCGAGTATTTGGCTGCTATGAATGTGATCGTTTTAGTTTACATGAGTAGACATTGGGGTGGGGGGGGGTGCATGGCGAGATGAGAGTGTACATGGGTTTAGGGGTGGTACGTGGAGGATAAATGGTGAATGAATGGGGTGAAAGAGGGGGACGGGTAAACCAAGGATCGGCTCTGATGCCACTCGCCACTGATGTTAGCCGTGGCCAGGGGAATCGGCATCCGGCAGAGGTCGCAAACGGGTTTTGATTCTATTTCAATTTAAAGCTTTCGTGACTGCAGGGATTCATCTTCTTGGTTCTTTCGGTAAAGTCACGTAGAAGGGAAGTAATAATAATATTTTATTTTATTATATTATTTTATTATGTTTTATTTTTATTGTTTTATTACTTCCCTTCTACGTGACTTTACCGAAAGAACCAAGAAGAGGGTTTTGATTCCTTACCCGTACCCGTATCCGGCCGCACCAGGGTCGCAAACGGCTACCCGTACCCGGCCGGGTACGGGTAGCCGGGTATCGGGTAGGGTACGGGTATCGGGTACCCGGTTGCGACCTCTGGCATCCGGTCACCGGGTTCAGAGAGTGCAGTGCTAACCAACGTGCCGTTACTCTCTCTCTATGGGGGTATAATGGGGACGCAAGGGGGTATGTGGGAGGGGGGGGCACGCATGAAGGATAATGTGGTGAACCGGTGGATACACATGGGAAACGAGAGAATGGTGGATACGGAAACGCGGCAGACAGCGGGATGTATGGGAGACACGGTGGGGGGTGGTGGTGGGAGGGGGGGACAACTGGAGGACACGTGGACAATAAGAGACGTGGGCGATAATGACACGGGGAAATGTGAGACGTGGTGGTGCTTTGTAGTAGGGCTGAACGATTAATCGATTTCAAATCGAAATCGTAATTTGAAACAATGCAATTTTTTGCGATTTGAAAAGTCCTATTACTTTCTTATTGGAATTGTTTTATTTGTTATTATTATAACTTTATTTAACTTAACTATTGTTCTATGTTTCATTGTTCTATTGCATTTTTTAAAATAAATACATGTTGGAAGCAATTCATATCTTTTAAGTGCTCATCCTTGCATTAGAATACATAGCTCAGTTAATATTTTGATGGTATCATGTGGTAATGCTCCATCACATGTTTTAAATCTATTACACAGTGAATATTGAACTGAAGCTTGACTTTAAAAAAATGTAATTGCAAATCAAATCGCAATGAGATATTTTCAATCTTGATTCGAAGCTTTAGTGACTGCAGGAATCCATACTCTTTGATATTTTCCCCAAATCGTTCAGCCCTATTTTCTTGGAGCGTCCTTCTTGCTACTTGGAACTGCTGAACCGCTTTAGGACGGCGCGAGACGAGGCGACGGAGACATCGGAGAGAATTTCACCGGGGCCGTCCCAATCCAGACAAATATGTTATGACATCTTAATTTGACCACATTTGTGTTTGGTTTGTTGTCCTTAGCCCGCACCTCCGATTCGCACGGTCGGCTACGTACGGTGCGAACGAAGGTGAACAAACATTTCCACATCATATACTTTGCATCGATTTTACCTTGTAAATCGTAAATGCATTGGCCTCACGAAAGTTTTGGCAGCTTAGTCCTGCGTATCCAGTTGGCAGTGTGGGCAATGGCTTAGTTCCAAGTACAGTAGTTCTGACGTGGCATGGTTTACCTCGTGCTGTTGTGTATTTGACAGTGGTTAGACGCACTGAACCCGGGCCACCGGGGTTCGATTCCCAGCCAAGGCCAACACCGTTTGGAGAGTGGTATCTGAACCGGTCCTGGTACCCAACAACCTTTGCTTCCCCAATCCAGCTCCGTCCCTCCGCCTTGCCTTCTACCATCCCACAAGGCCAGCCTGGTGAAGTATGGTCAAACAACAGCCGTGACCGATATGGCGTGTGGGAGACCTTCATGCAGTCGTAGACTCAACCGAGATGTGAATGTCACCTTGGTTATGAATGAATGAATAACTATTTAGCTTTTTAAATTTTTTTTTTATTTTACCAGGTAAGGCCCACTGAGCTATATCGCTATTTTTCAGAAGCGACCTGGCCACAAATGGTAGCGCAAAGAAGTGGCTTATCATGTGGACATTTATAGCAGCCAAAGAAACTAAACGCACGTTGATTGTAAATGTGGAGGGAAAAACCGGAGGACCCGGAGAAAAATTCAACACGAGACCACGGGGAGAGAGTGAGACACGCAAACTCCAAATATACAGCAGGCATCAGGGTCGCTATTGAACCCATGACTTATTTCATACCAGGCGAGGTAGTTAACATCTAGCCACCGCGATGATGATGAGAGAGAGAGAGAGACACGCAAACTCCAAATATACAGCAGCAGGCGTCAGGGTCGGGATCGAACCCAAGACCTCCTGCATACCAGGCGAGGTAGTGAACATCTCGACGCTGCGGCAATCTAATAAGTTGGTTGCCTCATCCACATTGGTGGTGCCCAGCTAGTGGTGTCAATTCCACGGTTATATGGTGGGCGACGGTGTATCCTTAGTTAACTCTGAAGCAAGCACACGACGGTAATTGCCACGTTTCGGTGGTGAGAATGATTGTTCTTCAGCGGACCAGCGTGAGCGGAAGCAATCGTAACGGGCGCGGTTATTTTGTACTCTACACGTGAGAATTTTTCTTGGGCTTAATGATAGATTAGCACAGTTGGACAGACGTTCAACACACGTACATACACCGCACTTCCGATTAGCACGGTTGGCTACGTACAGTGTGAAAGAAGTTCAACATACGTACGTACGGATCGTTTACGAGGCCTAATCTAATTATCAATGATGAATCGGCAAGCACTGATGTTGTCTGTCGTGGTGACTAAGTGGTACCGCTTTATCGACCTCGGACGGAAGGATTGATGTTTGAGGGTGACGCAGGGGAAGGATGTACTGTGTATGTAATGTTGGGAGCCGATGATGTTATGTTGTCTCTGAGTGTGACACGTTTTATTTGGGTTTTGCGTGTTGTTTGTCTGTGTGTGTCATGCCTTTCTGTTTCCCCAAAATGTACTCTGCCTTAAATGAGTACCTGGTGAGGTGTGTAAAAATGGGCTACGGGGAGACAAAGGCGGCCGGGCATGGCGCTGGCCACCCACCCCCTCGTGTTCTGTGCTGGCCTTCATAGGTGCTCGCTAACAAAAGTCTGTACATGGGGTATATCTATCACGTGTATGTTGCCTGGGTTCGTCGTGTTGCATGTGTGTTGTGTTGATGCGCATCTCGTGTGTGACGGTCTATGTGCGGCGTGTTCCGTGTACGTCTGGCGTGTCTGTCTGTACATGCGACACGTATGGGCGCGCGTTTAAGTGCTTCCACGTGCGCACACGCACGTCATACCTGAAAGTGCGGCTTGCCCGTTTACACGCGCGTGTCGTATCGTCACGCTTGTGTGGTTGAGTGTGCTAACAGCGCTTGGGGGGATCTTTGTGCGCGTGTGTTTGTGCGAGCGAGCAGCACGCGAGGACAGTACGGCTCGGGAGATGTGGAGGAGCGCTTCCGGTTCGCCATGTCGCTCGTCTTCGTGCAGTGCGTGATCAGCGCGCTCTTCGCCAAGCTCGGTACGGCGAGCACCGACCGCCCTGAGCAACGGCAGTGAAGCCAATTGCCTCCCTGAACACCAGTCGCTCGCAGCCGGTGCGGTGGCTATGCGCGTGAACACGGAGGCATTGAGGTTTTGGTGGATCGCCGCACCAAATGTTGTGAAACTCCCTATTCCCGCGGGTGTCGAGGAGGTAATCCGCGGTGTTCCTGTGCTCTGTCCTCCGTCACCGTGATCATTGTTGCGATTATCGTCGTCGTCATCTGGCTGGTGCGGTGCGTGCGCGCAGTGATGAAGTACGTGACGAAGCCGGCGCCCGACCGCACGGCGGGCTGGCTGTCCGCGGCCTGCGCCGTCTCCTACCTCGGCGCCATGGTCTCCAGCAACTCGGCGCTGCAGTACGTCAACTACCCCACGCAGGTGCGTGCCGTCACACCCCCACGTCACACCCCACGTCGACCACGCGTCACACCCCCCACGTCACACCCCCACGTCACACCCCCACGTCACACCCCACGTCGACCACGTGTCACACCCCCCACGTCACACCCCCACGTCACACCCCACGTCGACCACGTGTCACACCCCCCACGTCACACCCCCCATGTCGCACCCCCCTCGTCGCGCCCCCCTCGTCGCCCCCCGCGTCACACCCCCGCGTCACACCCCCGCGTCGCACCCCCGCGTCGCACCCCCGCGTCGCACCCCCGCGTCGCACCCCCGCGTCGCACCCCCGCGTCGCACCCCGCGTCGCACCCCCGCGTCGCACCCCCGCGTCGCACCCCCGCGTCGCACCCCGCGTCGCACCCCCGCGTCGCACCCCGCGTCGCACCCCCGCGTCGCACCCCCGCGTCGCACCCCCGCGTCGCACCCCCGCGTCGCACCCCCGCGTCGCACCCCCGCACCCCGCGTCGCACCCCCGCGTCGCACCCCCGCGTCGCAACCCCCGCGTCGCACCCCCGCGTCGTACCCAACCCCGCTGCACTGCGATGTTGCCCTGAAGTGGGAGTACAGCAAGTGGGTCCGCGAATAGTTCTCTCAAGAGCTCTTTGGTTTCTGCCTTTTTTTTATTTACAAAAGGAAATTCGCCAAACTTCCCAAATGCAGCAACGTTCATGAAAACGATTGAGAGACTCGGCGAGTCTTTCTGGGGTAAATAAATGTTCTAGATTTGAAGCTTTCGTGACTGCAAGGATTCATACTGTTAGGTTTTTTTCGGTAGTCATGTAGGTAAAAAATAACAATATTATTTATTATTTTACTTCTATTATTTATTATTTTACTTTTATTATTTATTTTTTACCTACGTGACTTTACCGAAAAAACCTAAGAGTACAAACAAATGTTGTTGTTGTTATTATTATTATTGCACGTGGTTTGTAACTTGCCTTCACCGTTTCAGGTGCTGGGCAAGTCCTGCAAGCCTATCCCAGGTGAGACACGGCGCTGTCAAACGTATCTATGTTGAACTTCTTTCGCACCGTACGTAGCCAACCGTGCTCATCGACACGTTTTACATTACACGTTGGCAGTGACTTTAATGCCGGTGTTCATGCCGGAGCTGTCGAAAGTTGCACGACTTAATTATGGCCTGCAACTGCTTTGTCTGCATCCGTAGAGAGAGAGTAGTTGCTCAACCAGGGCATGTTTCTTGACATATGGCCACCCACTTCCCTCCCACCCACGTGACGTGGCATGGCAGAGCGTGCATGTTGCACGTCGAGGTGTAGTGTAGCGGGCGGCATGGTCCGCCGTTCCTCGTGAATGACGGACCCTCTGGAGGTGCAAGCATTTGGATCGGGGGGGGGGGATCGTTTACAATCCAAGACGACCACATTGGCTGTTACAGGGCGTGCAAGGACGATGACGCGTCACATAGTAGGTTTTTACCCTATTAAACTGGTACAAAACTTACACCTTTATACATGCATCATGTTTGCAATAACCGCAACACAAGCAGTCAAAATGCAAACAAAAAGAAACAACTCTGATAATGGTAATGATATGCACTGTCCTTGAAGTTGATTGGTCCACACCCGAGACAGCTTTCCTGAGAGCCTAGTCTCCATTGGTGTTGGACCAGATGACGCCAAAAGGCCTTGTATAAAGGTGTCAGTTTTGTACCAGTTTAAAGGGTAAAACCTACTACTATATTTTGCCACTGGTAAAGGTCTCGTAGTGATGACGCGTCCATTAACCGTTTTTAAAATAGATTGCGCTCGTGTCTGCGCGCAGCGAACATTGCACGAAGGCGATGAGCCTGGCTTTTAAGTGCCGGCTTCAAGTGTTGCTTGCAGCTGCTGGCACCGTCAGATGCCGGGAGAGCTCTAGGGATGTGACCTCTTAATTTCAAGCGCTCTCGATGAAATGTCCGGGTGGTTCAGCGGTTAATACGCGCGTTTGCGCACCGATGTATATGGAACGTGTTGCCCGCCGCGCTCATCGTGGGTCTGCGAGTTCAAATCCTGGCTGTGGCTTGGCACGTCCATCCCCTCGGGGTGGATAACAATGCCGAGCTCCGTGATGGAGAGAGAAAGAAAACTGAGTGATGCGATCCGGATTCGATTGGTTTTCACTTGCTTGTGACTTTAGCAATGTATCTAGTTTAGATTTAAAGCTTTCGTGACTGCAGGGATTCATATTCTGGGTTCTTTCGGTAAAATCACGTAGAAGGGAAATAACATTTTGTTTAATTTTTATTATTTTGTTATTTCCCTTCTACGTGACTTTATCGAAAGAACCAAGAATATAATATATCTAGTGTCCGGAGACTTTGGCCCCAGTGGCAGTGGCGATGGCTACGCACGTGTCCTGTAATCCAGCACTGGGGCGCGCCAAGTGAGGTCTGGGTGGGGGAGGGAGGCAGGCAGTTTTACAGGTAGGAACAACAGTTCCACACTGCCTACCAGGGATTCTGTCTGTCGTGCATAGCCACGCCCTCGATTTGTATTTCATAGAGCGCTTCGGGCGGGCTCGGCACCACGTGACGCGCCGCCCCACGCAGCTTGCGCCGCGTGACACGGATCGCACGAATGCGCCGTCCAACCAAGTTCCTACCGGCCCACTCCGAAGGAACGTGTTGTGGATGCAGTTTCTAGAAATCCTCTCCGCCTCTGTCCACCCAGCGGTATAAACGGGGACGCCGCAGGAGATCGGCGGGTAGCGTGTGGTGTTGCTTCAAGACGTCCCGCCCAGCGTGGAAGAGAAGGCCAAAGGCCGTCTGGAGAGGGCACTCGAGCTCTGTCGAGTGGAGGCGCTTGCAGCAGCAGCAGTGGAGCGAGCAAGAAATTGCAGGGCTGCACCTTTGCCCGCCTCGATTGAAGTGTCATTTCGATTAATTCCAAAAGAGGACCAGGGAAAGGGAAGCTCTTACGCACGCACTGCCCCCCCTTAGACCGCGTCATGCCACACACGACACACGGATGCGTAACCGTCGGACCACAACGAACCACGTTCAGGGAGGCGCCACGCAGCACACCCAAGTTGCTCACCCTGCCGCCCCCCCCCCCCTCCCCGCCCTGCCACCCCCCCCCCCTCCTCCTCGCCCTGCAGTGATGATCCTGGGGGTGCTGCTGGCGCGCAAGCGGTACCCGCTCATCAAGTACCTGTGCGTGCTGCTCATCGTCGTCGGCGTCGCCATGTTCCTCTACAAGGGGAAGGGCGGCGCCAAGGGTGGCGGCGGGGGCGGCCCTGAGCAGGGCTACCTGGGCTACGGCGAAATTCTGCTGGTGAGGACTGCACAGCACGAAGACCCCCCCCCCCTCCCTCCCCGCTGGGGCGATCCCCCCCCAGCATTGGTGTCGTCGTTGTCGCCGTGGTCATTCACGGTTTATTATTCACTAATACTGGTAGGAACCTCCTGGTTACACCGGCCCACAGGGGATTATTGTGGCCGTCCATCCGTCGTGCATCCAAAAATGGGAGGGGTGGGGCTGGGTGGAGAGGGGAGGGGCTTGGTGTGAGGGGCTTGGTGTGGAGGGGCTTGGTGTGGAGGGGCTTGGTGTGGAGGGGCTTGGTGTGGAGGGGCTGGGTGGGGAGGGGTGGGGAGGGGCTGGGTGGGGAGGGGAGGGGCTTGGTGATGGGCTGGGTGGAGAGGGGAGGGGCTGTTGAGTGGGGAGGGGCTGGGTGGGGCGAGGGGCTGGGTGGGGGGTGGGAGGGGTGGGGAGGGGCTGGTCACCCCGTGGTGCCCTTATAAAACTCAACGTTTAACCTACTCACGCCGGCTTGTGCTCGCCCTCACAGTCAGCCATATTTGCGGAATACACCACGCCGCCGTTGACCCTACAGGCCATTGACCGAGCAACCCAACGTTCCTACCAGCTCCCTCCGCAGGACAATGTGTTTTAACGATGCGCGCGGTTTGTACAACCTCGGCCTGTAAGCCGAGGGAGAGGCTTTGTTGCTGCACCTCGCCCCTGGTGCCTCACTGCTTGCGTCTCGGTGGGCGGCGGGGGTCCAGTTGGTGTCCCTGACGCTGGACGGGCTGACGGGCGTCACCCAGGACAAGATGAAGTCTCGCCACCAGACGGGGTCGCACCACATGATGCTCAACGTGAACCTGTGGTCGTCGCTGCTGCTGGGAGTGGGTACGTGCCCGTGTGTGTGTGTGTGGCGTGGTAGTCCAGTGGCTACGTGCATTGTGCTGCGTACCCGGCGACCCGAGGTCAACATCGGCGACGATTATCCGAACCGGTCCCGAGCCGCCTACTCTAGGTTGAGCGTGTACGTTGAACTTCTTTCGCACCGTACGTAGCCAACCGTGCGAGTCGGAGGTGCGAATACCTGGTGCGGTGGCTAAACGTCAGCACTGGGAAGACAAAGGTGGCCGGGAGTGGGTGCTCGCCCATCCACTCCATCTCGTGGCGGCCTTCATTAGATGCTTCCTCGCTGCATTGGTCCCAACAGCCTGTTTAAGGCGATACGGGAGATCTTTGTGCGCACGGGAGTCCTGGAATGGTCCGGTGTAAGACTCGCAGCAGGGCGACCCGTGTCCTCGTGTGTTGTGTCGACGTCCTCCTCCGCGTTGTTACGCGAAAAGCCACGGCCACGTTCTGCTCGTCACCAGGTCGCGCCGTTGAGGGGTCGAGGGGTCACGGTGTGACGAGGTCGCGGCCTTACCAGGGTCGCGGCGTCACGAGGTCGCGTCCTTGAGGTTACGAGGGGTCACGGTGTGACGAGGTCGCGGCCTTACCAGAGTCGCGGCGTAACGAGATCGCGTCACGAGGTATCGTCGTCGAGTGGTTTCATCCTTAGGAGGTCGCGTCATTAAGAGGCCGCGCGCGGCGCGTTGCGTTGTCCCCGTTGTCCCCGTTGTCGTGCTCGCAGGCGTGCTGGCGACGGGGGAGATCTTCGAGTTTGTGAGCTTCACTGAGCGATACCCGGCCATCCTCTACAAAATCCTGCTCTTCAGCATCACCAGCGCCCTCGGACAGGCACGTCCAACAGACTCGCTTGCAAAGACACACGCACGCACACAGACACGCGCACAAACTACCGCTTGCTCGCGCCACTGCTGGCGCGAGGGCCCTCACTAATGGGAGCTCAAGATAACCCCTCCGGAGAGGGTATTTGGCCGGTTCTTCCAGACTAACCCGACGACAACTGCCGGGTGGTTGTTGTTGTTGTCGTCTCCGCCGTAGAATTTCATCTTCATGACGGTGGTGTCGTTCGGGCCGCTCACGTGCTCCATCATCACGACGACGCGAAAGTTCTTCACCATCCTCGCCTCCGTGCTGCTCTTCTCCAACCCCATGTCCAGCTTCCAGTGGGCGGGAACCGTCCTCGTATTCATGGGTGCGTGGGGCGCACGGGGACACGCGGGTGGGGGAGTGGTGTGGCGTGGAGACAGGGCGACGCAACATCGACAGGAACACGGAGGGGTTGGTTTGAAGCTTTCGTGACTGCAAGGATTCATATTCTTATGTTTCTTCGGTAAAGTCACGTAGGTAAAAAAATTAAAAATTAATTAAAGTAAAATAAAAATAAAATAATCACGACGTTTCGGAGGCAACACAAGCTTCCGTCTTCAGGTGGAACCGTCACAACACGACTGCTGCATCAAGTAAGAGAAATTCCAAGAAAACAGTCCTTGTATATATACTGGGTGAGGGTGGGAGGAGCCATTGTGAGGTTCGGTGCGGCTGAAGCACGCTGCAAGGAATGAGCCTCTGTTGTGTAGACTGGTTGAAATGGGAGGTTCCAAGAGTTGTTAAGGTGCGGCTGATGTAAAGGTGCGGTTGCTGTAAATGGGACTGAGCCTTTGTTATGTCGAGGTGGTGCGGCTGAAACCTCTGTTAGGAATGATGGGTTGGTGGGGACACACGAGGAATGGTGACATGAGGGAGGGAGGGTTTGATGGGGACACGAGAGAGAGGGGCGGATACTGAGGGACAGACGAGAGAACCCCGGGACTTGGGGCTAACGAACGCAGGGACGTTAAATGGCGTCTGCGACAAAGGGCTTCGTAGCGCATCGGATTCCTCCAGTTTAAATAAAGATTATGAAAGGTATGGTGAGAAAAGGGGGGGGGGGTATGGTGACATGGGAGACACCAGGACAAGGTGGTGGGGGGGGGAGACAAGAGACAGGGCATGAAACGCAGGGATGAGAGGCATGGAACAACAACGGCACGCTGCGCAAGCAAGCGACGCTGGCTCTGACGTACCAGCGGAAGAAACGAGTGAGGACCGCGTGGGGAGCGGTAGTGCAGCGCTTGGCGCTACAAACCTGGCGACTCGAGTTCGATTACCGCTCACGGCTAACACCCGTGGTGAATACCTGGGTTGACACGGCCTCAAATGAGTACTTGGTTTTGTGTGTAAACGTCGCCACCGGGGAGACAAAGACGGCCGGGCGTGGTGTCGGCCACCCACCCCCTCGCGTGCCGTGCCGGCCTTCGCAGCCGCTCGCGAACAGCACTTGCCCCAACAGTCTGTTCAGGCTATACAGGCGGGGGATGGATCTTTGTGTGTTTCCGCAGGCCTCGGCATGGACTCGTTATACGGAAAGGTCCCCAAGAAAGTTTGAGGCCACCGACAGCGCAAGCCATCGAGCACGGCTCTCTGCTGGGACCAAGTCTCACCCCTGCTCCTGCTGATCTGCACGCCCCCCCCTCAACCCCTCAACCTGCGCCTCTTATCTCTCCTTTGCACTCCTCCGTCAACTGCGCCCCGCTCTCTAATTACATGCCTTGTTTTATCCCAGCAAAGCCTCGGCACTCATATTTTATTTATTTTTTTGCGTACGAGAAGGGACCCTCTTGCCATACTGGGATGTTTGGACAATTCCGTTTGGCTTCGTGCGGTCAGAACGAAACCGGTGGACAACCCCGGAGAAAACCTCGCACCCGTCCCAAGAGGGGTGGGTCAAGGGTGACACTTGGCGTCACGTGCAGATAAAACTGAAGGATCCGTTGGTGCCATCTCGTGGTCGCTGCCTCGCAGCCCGAGTCTACACCACGTGGTATCCCCAGGCAGTTTCCCATCCACACACTCGCCAGGCTCAAGTCTGCTTAGCTTCTAAGTTGCCCTCCTTGACACTTAGTGCCTATACCGGTCGACCGCTTACTCCTCTGCTGGCTCGTCTCCACTGACCACCGTCAATGCCGCTCTCTCCCGATCCCCGCTCCATCCACCTTACCCTTCCACCCGTTACTTACCCCCACACAACAACCCTTCAAAGTTTCTCTTTCCCAACCAGTTTATTTCACTATTTATTTGTTTCCCTATTTCACATCAACCCTGTCGTCCTCGCTGGGCGTTCCTGCGCGAGGTGGAAACGGCGACTTGGTGAAGCCGGTGGGGGACGTTGGCGCCCCCCTCTCTCCCCGGCGTCCCTCCGACCAAGCGGCGGTGCGGCACGCACGTAAGGAGGCACGCGGAGAGAACCACCGCGCAAGTCTCTCTCTCTCTCGCGCGCGTGCCGTCCAACGGACTCCACCAACGGAGCACTTTCGTCTGGGGTGGGGGGAGGCTGGGGGGAAAAGGAATCACTTTCTCCATCGGACTGACTTTATTTAAAAATACCGTCAAGTAATTTTAATATTGCCGCGTGGCGGGTGTCTTGAGTTTTTGTTTTTAATTGTCGTTGCGTGCGTGTAAAATGATCGTACGGGCGTCGCTACTCCGGAGACTTTTGCGCGCGCTTTGATAATCATGAAGATGATCGTTTCCCATCACTTGGTTCCCTTTATGCTAGGAGCACCGAACATCTCATCTCGATGCACTTGAAAAGGGATTTCATCTGCAGGAAAGGGGTAGTACAAAACAATTATGGATTCTTGCCAGCGAGGCCCCAGGCAGATCTTCACCGTTCACCAGCAGATGACCTGTCGTCTCGTGGTTAATACGCCTGCAGGATTAACCAGGGCGGCCACACCACTTGAACTGTGAACCTCCTAACTAGCAGCAGCTACTGCTGGCCTGTGTGTGGCAGCTGAGACCGGCACAGCTTTGCATCTCGTGCCCCCCTCCAAGCCACCTGTGGGCCAGTTGGATTGAAACATTTGATGTGGAACTTCCCCCTTTGTTCGTGGTGCGATTCCAAGCGATCAAAGGAAAAGCCTCACGGGAAGCACTGCCAGCCCTCTGCAGCTGCCCAATCACTGTTAGGCCCTGGTCAAGAGGTGGGAGAAAATTATAGCTGAGAGCCAGAGACTGTGAACGAGTGCTTTTGTTGTCCATTGTGAAATAAACCCCCCCCCCTCCTCCCATTATCACTTTCTCCCTGCTGGTGGCGCGTGTACATTTCTGCGCGCGGCGCTTTCGCGTTCATGGTGGAGTGGGTGATTTTACTGGTAGGAACGAAGTGAACCAGCCTACAATAGATTATATCGTCCGTCCGATGTCCGATTAGATGTAGCAACATCGCCCCCTACTGCAAACACTTGGCAGGACCCTACAAAAAACCTTTAGACTTAGTGAGGCTGTCCTGGCTAAACAAGTGTAACATTCCCTTATAATTCCCTCAGATAGGTTTTAATTAAATGTTCGTATCGTCCGATTAGGTGTAGCAACATCGCCCCCTACTGCAAACACTTGGTAGGACCCTACAAAAACCTTTCGACTCTGAGGCTTTCCTGGCTAAATAAGTGTAATAATACATTATTTATATTCTTTGGTTATTCGTTCCTACCAGCCCACCCCGCAGGGACCTGTTTGCAAGTGCGCCACCTGCTGGTGCAGTTTGACACGTGGTAGGCTTTTGAGACGAATATTCATAATGAAGGTTGTTGGGTTACAGTGTGTAAGTATAAATGTTCGTCTGCCACCAACCAAAACAGCCAACCAGTAAGGTTTGTCATGCAAACAAAACGTGCCAATTAGTTTATGGTTTAGACGACCGCTGTATTGGAGAGTAAATCCACAACATTAAGCGTTTCGTTATGACGTTTCGCTGGTAATTGCATCCAGCATCATGGGTCAATGTACTTACCAGCGAAACGTCACAGGTACTCAATTGTAAATGTGGATTTTACTCTCCCACACACCAGTGAGCTGAACTAGTAACTAATTGGCTGTGTCGGGTGGTGGTGGGTGACCTAACCCTAAAAAAACCCTTTATGAATCACAAGTGTTTAGCTTTACATTCAAATTGCTATGGTGGCTTCCTGGAATTTCTCCTGCCTGGTTTGAGAAGGCAGCATCTTTAGGCAAGAGGGGAGGGGTGGGGGGCCTCTTTGCTGGGTGTGTTAAGAGGATACTCGAGAAATCCACTCTGTCACTGCGTGCAACTCCCTCTGCACCACAGAGGCGACAGTTTAACACAATTTCGTAATTTTAATGAAACTTTTGCGCAACATTTTTCCGATACAAAGTTACATGCAATGAAGACGCACACGTTCAACTTCAGATTTAGTTCATAGTCTTGGTACAAAGGGAAAACATCACTCGACAGTTTTTTTTTTTAAATCCCCAAAACGGCCCAAAAGTTCACCTCCAGTGCGCTCACCTCCGTAAGAAAGAACCCACCACCCCTCTGGTTCTATCCAACAAATGAACACTCGGACACAATATTTTCCACTCCCGATTTGGGAAAGAATAAAAAGCCAGCGATTCCCTGCTCCCAATGAGTAACGTTAGAGGGCATTGGTGCAAAAAAAAAGATCTGCTTCACAGCTCTGCAGAAGCCAGTGGTGGACATTCCACCTGACTATGACGGGGCCGGATTGACAGGCGGCCACAGAGGGAGGGAGAGAAGAGCCTGTGACAACTGGAGTTTGAAAAGCAACGACTTAAGAAAATATCATTCGCAATTCCCAGCCCTGGTGGGCCATAAATTCATAGTTGAGACGCCCCCCACCCACCCACCAGTTGAAAAAGGGATTCATTCATTCATTCCGTCGCATTGTAAACTTGTACGTGTATTTTCCAGGAACGCCAACGAATGCACATTTGTGGGGAGCGTACGCACGCTCACGCACGCTCACACAAGCAACCAACGTGCATGGGTGCCGAAACAGAATTATTCGCGAGCACCCGTTGATGTTAACCATGGCGGAGGAAGTAACACCTTTTCTTCAGAAGTTCCAACAAGGGGTCGCGCACCAAAGACGTCAACATTGAACGATTAGATGCATGCTATGTTCTTAATTAAAATCAAGAATCATAACCCAAGATGTCTAAAACTAAAAGGAAAGTAAAGAGTTGGGCCTTGTGGAATTGTAAGACCGTTGAGGTTATTGTAGTGGGTTAAGGTAATATCGTTGAGGCGTAACAATGCAACTCTTCTCGGCTCACAATGAATTCCCACCATCCGTCGAATCGATTTACTTCGTGGTGGCGAATGCAAGCGTTCTTGTAGCAGCTGGTGCAACATGACCCCACAGCCACACAACATGACCCCACAGACACACAACATGACCCCACAACAGACACACATGACCCCACAGACACACAACATGACCCCACAACAGACACAGACACACAACATGACCCCACAGACACACATGACCCCACAACAGACACACAACATGATCCCACAACAGACACACATGACCCCGTGACAACATACATTCCACTCAAACCTTCCACTCAAGGCCTTCCCTTCCCTCAAGTCACATCGGTCGTTGAAAAGGGCCAGGATCAGTTCGGATACTCGTCACGGAGTTTGCCGCGGCCGGGAATCTAACCCCAGGGGTCGGCAGATTCACAGCGCGGGCGAGCTAAGCCACCGGCGGAGTCACCGCTCCACCCCATGTACAACAGACGAATCGAGAAACATGGAGAGCTATATAAAGACGCACGCGATTCGTGCATCACAAGGCAGCGAACGTGAGACCCCCCCTAATCAGACTGCAGCACTCTCCCACCACCCACCTCGTCACACGAGGGCTTGTGGCAAGCTTTTGCATCAACTCCCAACTCGAGCGGGAACCAAAGCTCCCCCGTATAGCCTCTAACAGACTTGGGGCAAGTCCTGTTCGCGAGCACCTATGAAGGCCGGCACGGCACAAGAGGGGGGGTGGGTGGTCGGCACCACGCCCGGCCGCCTGTCTCCCCAGTGGCAGTGTTTACACACCGCACCAGGTACTCATTCGATGCCGAGTCTACCTATGGGAGGAGGCCCAGGACATGGTTTAGACAATCGTCACTGGTGTCAAACCTGGCTCGCTGGGGTTCGTAGCACTGTGCTAACCGCTGCGCCACCGCTCACACACACACACTGGCCTCTTGTTCGTCATGAAGGCGGTTGGGGGCGGTGGGGGCACGGCACACACAGTTACCTCCATTAACAGAAATGACCTAAAGGCAAGCGGGGGGGGGGGGGGGGGTTGGCAACCAAAATAAACAACTCAACGTCTCAAAAAGGAGTTGCAATGCACGCGCTAGTACGTCCGTACATTACTTCACAAAGCAGTTCCTTTTTGTTAAAGCTCCACACGCGGCTCCGGAAAGCCACCGCGGGTGGGGGGGGGGAGTTGCCAACGCCCCTGAGAGCTCGGGTAAGAAGTCTCAAAAAGAGTGGTGGTCAGGACGCAGCAGCGGTCCCCGGTTTGGCCGCATGTTGCGGCAGAGAGCAGAGGGGGTGAATGAAGATCAAGGCCTGGGCCCGTAGCTCGAACACGGATTTAAAAAAAACTACTTCAGTGGAGCTAGAATCAGGGGTATAAGAATGGTTATAAGGCTGAAACTTTAGGCCCGTCTTGGTTTGTTCCTTGTGTTGGGGGAGTCAAGGCTACAAAGCCACAGGTCCTACTCTCCTTGTAAATGCCCTCTGTGGCACAATGAAGCGCTGTAGAAAACAAAAGGCCAAACTCAACGCCCGACTGCGCGCAGAGGAGGAATGCTGTAAACGTGAATTCAAGACGAGTCGCTACAGTCGCGGGTCCGGTCTCTTGCTTCAAGGGCCAGGGGCGTGCAAACCAGAGCCATCCGGTATGCGAATCAAACAGTTGTCGAAGTCACGCAACAGAAAAAAAAGAAAAACGGCCTCATTATTACGCGTTGAAGTCTCCGGTTGCAGAGACGTCCGTGCAACCAAAAGGCGAAGTTGCATGCAACACAGTTGCGCGCAAATCGATCGTCCGGCAGCGCAAGCCGACTTTAGGCGTGGGTTCACACTGGGTCGTTCGACTTCACAGGGTTGGTGGTGGTGGCGGTGGTGGCTCTTCCTCTGGCAATGGGGACCGTCAAGACACACACAGCCGCCTCGCTCGGTGGACAAGCAGCCTGGCTGCGTTTCCACCCCTCACCCTCGAAACGGCTGCCGGTTCACCCAACTTTTACCCGTGCCTTCTGAAGTTCAACCGAGCGAACGGATCGCATTTCGCGGCACATCAGGTGTACAACCAACGCGCTACATCGCTTGAGCGACGCTTCGGCGACTCGTGAAGTTGAACCGGGTGTTGCGAGTGAACCCACGAGAAGGTCGACAGGAGCGACCGTCAGAAGTGGCACGGGGCCCCCCTCACCTCAACACGCTCGCCCTCCCTCAACCCACACCCAAACGATACCTCTCATCCACATTGCACCTGCAGGTTATTCAGCAGCACAACGCCGAGCAAAACCTTAAAAAGCAAACTCCCCGGGTGTCGCTTCTGCCGTCAAAAGGGGATGGGGGGGGGAGCCGGGAAGAAGGGCAGGCGTGCGAGCCGCCCGCTTCGTAGGACGCAGGGCAGCGAGCGTTTGACCTGTTGCCATTCGCGAGCCGCGACGGTCGCCGCTGTTGTCCTCAATTCGCGTGTGGCCACCCAGCCGACCCCCCCACAAGCGGGAAAAACTTCTTCGCTCGTAGGCGAGCCCGAGACAAACAAACGAAAAACAAACGAAAATAAAAAACAACAGCGTCCGGCTTCTCGCTGTTGCCCAACACGGCTTCTCGCTGCTGCCCAGCACCTGCCGATTAGCGCGCTCGGCTACGCACGGCGCGAGAGAATGCTCAACGGGATCACGCGCGCAACATTCGGCGCGAGTCCGGTTTGCATTTTCCACGGCAGGTCGGTCTCGTCGACAGACTGCGGGAAGAATCGGCCAAGGCTTGGGGCGTGCGGATTTCGTGCAGCCATTCGCCACAATCAGGTCAAGCAAGTCAGCTAAATATTTGTCTACGCGAAGTCATTCAGCACACGGTTTGATCTTCCTCCGTACCGCTGCAGTCTCTAACAACGTTAACTAAATTATCTTCGCCTCCCGTCTTCATTGAACGTCGTTATAACTTGCGTCTCGTCAGGTCAAGCTTTGGTCTCTTGTTTTTTTTGTGTTTGCCGTCCACAATCGCCGACGAAAATAAACGCTCCCGACGAACGGTTTTCGCCGCCGATCCCGGTTGACGCACGTCACCGCCGGCGTCATCGCACCGTGCAACCGCAGAGCATCAACTCCCCGAGCTGGCGCTTATAACTCGTTCGCAAGCCCCCCCCCCCTCCACCACCCCACCATCATTGGGACACTCCAGAAAACACTTTTCATAATCCACGACCGCGGGGTAGTGCGCGGCAAACTTGGCAACGACTGCGATGATCGCGTCAGGCTCTCCCGACGCGATCATCGCTTTCGTCGTGTCGTCGTCATGCTCGGGGCTGCGGCTTTCGTTTTGGTCACGGCGTCGGGGACTCGCGTTTCGGCAGATGGACGGTGCCGAGTGGCGGCGCGGGCGGACGGGCGGGCGACACCGAACCCCTGGGAGGTTCCGATTCTCCACGACCCTCGGGCGGCCCCAGCGAAGGGCGACGGGAAACGCGTGGGGCCGGGGAGCGGTCTCACTGCGCCAACCAACAGGGTCCGACCCCCCGACCCCCCCCCTACCCCCAACGTACAAGGTGGCACGGAGCGACAGGCAGATGTCACGGGGTGATCATTGAACTAAAAGGCGAGGAAGTTGAGAAGGGTCGGGGGGACGGAGCACACCAGGACAATTAGCGACGAGGACTCCCCCCCCCCCCCCCCAATGCGTCCACTAAACGAGCGAACCCGACCAACGACACGAGCCACGACCCTCAACTCCGACCACATCACCGGACGAGAGCCTCCTCCCAAACCCAAACGAACCAGCCAATCAGATCCCAGCGATCTCACGAACCGCAAACCAAACTTGTCACGGCCTAACCAGCCACCATCCCCGCTCCTAGTCCTAACGAACCAAAACGGCGAGCAGTAGCACTGTGGCGAGCTCGCCTCACCCCCGCCGCCCATCTCGACGCTTACCGCTGCCGGCCACTTTGCGCGTTCCAGCTCGCTTCCTACTGGAGGTGTTCACACCGCTCGTGAAACGGCACGTCGGCTTGCGCGTTGTTGTTGTTTTTGGGTCGACAGGCAACGGCAGCAGAAATTAGAACGCAATTTCACTCGGCAACTCCCCCCTCCGTCCGGGAGGGGAGGTCCCCAACTTTATTGTGAGCTCGGCGCGCAGTCGCCGACAGTAACCAGGGTCGCTCTCCAACCGTGACGGTGACTCCGCCAGTTGGCACGAAACGCAACAACAACCACCACCATCACTACCACCACCACTACCACCATCACTGGCACTAACCAGTGTAAACGGGGGGGGGGGGGGGGGGGTGCAGAAATTTAATTTGGTCGACCCAAAATACAACATCCACCCTTCATTTTATCGAATTTCGACGCGTATCGTCGGCTACTTTAATGCACGAGCATCAAGTCCATGAGGAACGATAATCACGAGCTCATCCACGGTCCTCGCGCTGAATAACAGTCCCCCCCTCCCTCCCCTCACTCCCTCTCCCCTCACTCCTCTCTCCCCTCACTCCCCTCTCCCCTCACTCCCTCTCCCCTCACTCCCTCTCCCCTCACTCCCTCTCCCCTCACTCCCTCTCCCCTCACTCCCTCTCCCCTCCTCCCTCTCCCCTCACTCCCTCTCCCCTCACTCCCTCTCCCCTCACTCCCTCTCCCCTCACCTCCTCTCCCCTCACTCCCTCTCCCCTCACTCCCTCTCCCCTCACTCCCTCATCCCCTCACTCCCTCTCCCCTCACTCCCTCTCCCCTCACTCCCTCTCCCCTCACTCCCTCTCCCCTCACTCCCTCTCCCCTCACTCCCTCTCCCCTCACTCCCTCTCTCCCTCACTCCCTCTCCCCTCACTCCCCTCTCCCCTCACTCCCTCTCCCTCACTCCCTCTCCCCTCACTCCCTCTCCCCTCACTCCCTCTCCCCACTCCCTCTCCCCTCACTCCCTCTCCCCTCACTCCCTCTCCCCTCACTCCCCTCTCCCCTCACTCCCTCTCCCCTCACTCCCTCTCCCCTCACTCCCTCTCCCCTCACTCCCTCTCCCCTCACTCCCTCTCCTCACTCCCCTCCCTCCCCTCACTCCCTCTCCCCTCACTCCCTCTCTCCTCACTCCCTCTCCCCTCACTCCCTCTCCCCTCACTCCCTCTCCTCACTCCCTCTCCCCTCACTCCTCTCTCCTCCTCCCTCTCCCCTCACTCCCTCTCCCCTCACTCCCTCTCTCCTCACTCCCTCTCCCCTCACTCCCTCTCTCCTCACTCCCTCTCCCCTCACTCCCTCTCCCTCACTCTCCCTCTCCCCTCACTCCTCTCCCCTCTCCCTCTTCCCCTCACTCCCTCTCCCCTCACTTCCCTCTCCCCTCACTCCCTCTCCCTCCACTCCCTCCTCCCCTCACTCCCTCTCCCCTCACTCCCCCTCTCCCCTCACTCCCTCTCCCCCACTCCTCTCCCCTCCTCCTCTCTCCCTCACTCCTCTGCCTCATCACTCCCCCTCACTCCCTCTCCCATCAACTCCCTCTCCCCTCACTCCCTCTCACTCACTCCCATCTCCCCTCACTCTCCCTCTCCCCTCACTCCCTCTCCCCCTCACTCCCTTATCCATCACCCCTCTCCCCCTCACGCCCTCTCCCCCTCACTCACTCTCCCCTCACTTCCTTCCCCGCACTCCTCTCCCCTCACTCCCTCACCTCACTCCCCTCTCCCCCCTCACTCCCTCTCCCCACTAACCTCTCCCACTAACCTCTCCCCCTTCACCTCTCCTCACTCTCCGTCTCGTCCATCCCTTGCTCCGAGCTCACGTTCCTTTCATCCTCATCCCCAGAGTTCCAAGATCCTCGTCCCCCGGTGTCTGTCTCCCCATAATCTCCTTGTGTCTCCCAGCCACCCACCTCGTCTCTGCATCACCCTGTCCTAATACACCCCCCCCTCCACCCGTTCCGATCTCTCGGTCTTCCGCCAACGCCACCCCGTCTGCCCCCCCCGACCGCGACGCGAGTCGCCGTCGCCGTCCTCACGTCCCCGGGTTCCCCTCCGTCCCGAACGCCGAATAAACCGAACGCCTCCCCCCCCTCCCCACTGCCGTGTCCCTTGAATCCCGGCGGCGGGCCTCAGACCGCCGGCCGCATGCCGCGCAGCCTCTTGCGCAGGTTTTCGGCGAAGTCGAGCATGACGCCCGCCAGACTCTGCTGCACCAGGTAGCCGGGCAGCTTGCCCTGCGGAGAGCGCAGCACACACAGCGCGCACGCCGCAACGTCACGAGCCGTCGCAGCCGCTCGCGCGCCCGACTGACGGCGGGGGTTCGGTTACGCAGAGGTGTCGCGGTGGTTAGGAGATGTTAACTACCTCGCCTGGTCTACAGGAGGTCGTGGGTTTGATCCCGACCCTGACGCCTGCTGCTGTATATTTGGAGTTTGCGTGTCTCTCTCTCATCATCATCACGATGGATAGATGTTAACTACCTCGCCTGGTCTACAGGAGGTCGTGGGTTTGATCCTGACCCTGACGCCTGCTGTATATCTGCGTGTTCTTCCTGTGGTAGCGTGGATTTTTCTCTGGGTCCTTCCGGTTTTTACCTCCACATTTGGAATCAACGTGCGTTTTAGAGTATTTGGCTGCGATAAATGTCCACGTGATCATAAGCCACTTTTGGCTGGTAGCCAGGTAGCTTCTGAAAAAAAAAGAGCTATATAGCTCAATGGGCCTTACCTGGTAAAATCATCGTTTAGCTCGCAAACTCTTCTTCGTTTATAACCGCAAAACCCAAGAGCGCGGCCGTTGCAGGACCACGCCGCCAGACGGCCCAGCGGGAGGAGGGAGAACAACTCGCGAGCGCGAGAGAACTGCTCTTGGGCTGTCCGGCAACACAGACTGGAAGCTCGCGGAGCGGCTGATTCGTGTGCTGCTGCTGCTGCCGCCCCGTAGAGGGCGAGGAGGAGGAGGTGGTGGTGGTGGCGGTGGCTTACCTTGAGGTCGGTGTTGAGGATCCAGTGCAGGACGCTCTGCTCGTGGTTGTGCCGATTGCGATCGACGACAAAACCGCCGACCCCGTTCTCTCCACTGCGGGAGACAAAGACACAGATCCCCCCGTGTAGCCTTAGACTGTTGGGGCAAGTGCTGTTAGCGAGCACCTATGAAGGCCGGCATGGCACACGAAGCGGTGGGTGGCCAACAGCACACCCAGCCGCCTTTGTCTCTCCAGTGGCGATCTTGACACGCCACACCAGGTACTCATTTTGTTTAGTCGATCTAGGGGAGGTCCACGACCGGCTCAGATAACCGCGCACACACACGCACGTAAATGTATGTCGTGAAGAATATATGAAGCAGTGTGTATACATCGCAGGAGGCTCGTGAAGGACGCTACCTGGTCAGTATGAGGCAGTCGCCCTCTAACAAATGGGAGGGCAGAGGAGCGACGCTCACAACAACGAGCGGAGCAATGGGCAGCTAAAATGCAGCAAGTTGGCACAGTAGGGGGCACAGGTGGTGCTTCTGCCAGTCATCTCAGTCGGTCAACCCATGGGCACCTGTTGGATCTGTCCCGTGACCTCCTGCGAGCGAGCCTTCGACACTTCACCTGGCCTCAAAGTGCTCCTGGCCTGGCACAGGCGCCGTGGTGATGTCACCGCCATTTAGGTCACGAAATGCGGGTGTTGTTGTTGCCAGTGGGTTGTTGTGACCTGCGGTATGGTGAGTGAGTGGGAGAGCGAGTGGGTGAGTGAGTGGGTTAGCGAGCACATGGGTTATTGTAATCTGCAGTGTGGTGCGTGAACACGGTATGGATGAGACGAAACAGTCAATGTCGGGTAGACCGAGCGAGTGCTCAACTTGGGGGGAGGAATTATCGAAGTCCACGGGAACAGTGATCAGACGGCAGTAGCAATAGCAGTGAAACGCATGCGACTGACCGCCGGTGACTAAACGAGCAGGTGAGCGCGACAGGAGTGAATCTGCGAGTTCTGGATCATCAACCGCCCTATGGTTGGACGCCATCATCAAGTGCACCGAGGTAGGCAAGCAATGTGCTCAATCTCGCTTGCCTACCCTATCTCAGATACAACGACAGCGGTGAAACTTCGGCCGAAGACTGGTTGTGCGCGAACCCCGTGTGCGGGTTTGTGGCGCAGTGGTTATCGTGCCGCGCTACCAACCCTGCAACCCGAGTTGCGATACCCGCTCACGGCCAACACTAAACTGGCGACGATCATCTCAAACGGTCCCGGGCCTCCCCTAGGTCGACCTCGGCCTCCGGCCCGAAAGATTGCAGCCACGATCACGGCGAGTGCAGCGATCGTCACCGATGCCGTCGACCGCGGCGCGTAGCGTACCGTACGATGCCGTCGTGGACCGGCCGGGCGTCGTGAGTCGTCGACATCCCCGAGGATATGAAGCGATCCGGCCGCCTCTCCACTCTCCGCACGGTCACAAAATCCCTGCAGTGGCGGCGACGCACGGTTCAGCACAAACACAATCATACGCAACACTGCATCGGCTACGACAGCCTACACGTTTTAAGTTATCGGAGTTGGTCTTTAAGGGCAAGTGGGGGGAGGATGAAGAGGAGTACGAGGAGGAGGATGAGGAGGCCGACCTGGGAGAGATGAGGCCCCGCGCGGCGCTGGCAGCCACCTCGTAAGTGACGAAGGTGTGATCCTCAACCCGCTGCAGCACCTGCACACAAAGACAGAGACCCCCCCCCACGGAAAACCTTAACAGACTGCTGGGGGCAAGTGGCACTACACCCGGCCGCCTTTGTCTCCCCAGGGCTGATGTTTGTTACACGGCGGGACGGGTACCTGTCCGTTCAAGGGGGACCCGGACCTACGGGGGAGAGCCCTCCCCCTTCCTCCCAGGACTGGTTCAGATGGTAGTCGCCCCATGTTGGTCGTGAGCGAGAAACGAACTCGCGTTCCCGGAAATGCACAAACGCTAATGCTCCCCCCCCACTACACTACCGCTGCCCGCAACCTCCACACACGCAGAGGACTGCGTTACCCGCCGACCGGCTGACCGACAAGAATGTACGAATGGCTTCAGTGAACGGCTCGATTTCCTGTCTGGCCGAATAATTGACTGTAACGAGGGAATGGATGACCGAATGAACACGTGAACGACTGGTACGGCGGGACTTCACGACTACTGGATGAGCAAACGACCGAGCGAACACGCAGAACGACGACTGAGATCATCGAGCGGATGACCGAAATAGCGACTCGCTTGAGCAAAATACCGACCGGCGGAAATAACGGGAAAGACGCCCGAGTCCGTGGACTCGGGACGACCGTGCGGACGAAACGAACTGCTCGCCCCTGCCGTCCCCCCCCTATCCACCACCCCATGTGCGCACGCACGCACGTGTAGTGACATAAGAGGGGAGGGGCTGCTGGGGGCTCTGGGACCCTAGGCAACCCAGACGCTTAAGCCCCTTGGCGCTAGGCGCTGGGATCCCAGACAACCCAGCCAGTTAAGCCCCTTGGCACCACCAACGGGGGGGGGGGGCTGTATGTGCTCTGTGGGATATCTGGGGGCGCACACAACCCCACCCCTCGTTGGGGACGAGGCATAAAAGGGCAGCTCCCTGGCCGATCAGGGCCAGTTGTAGCTCAAGACCCAAGACCAGCCATCTCAGGACCCTGGGACGCTATGAGGGCCAGTGGTGGGACTGGAACTCCCGGCTCTACGTCCTTGTGAGGGTGAGTTCCAGAGCATAGCCAGAGTAGTGTATCTAGGCTGCGTGTCTAGGCTGTAACAGAGTATCAGGACTGTTGGAGTATTGGATTGTAATAAAGAAGTTACCTCTCCAAGTGTCTCCGGAACCCATTACACACGCACACGCGCACGCGCGCACCTGGCTCTCCGTGATGGCCTTGTTCCACTGCGGCATCGCCTCGATGTTCACGACCACTTCGTCAAACACCGCCTCAGGGGTGGCATCCAGCACGGCCTGCGAGCACCCGTCCCAAGTAACCGCGTCACGCGCACAATCCACCAACCCTCACACGAGGGGCATCGTCACCTCGCCCCGTGTCGACTGGCAACCGCAGTTTGGTGATAAACCGGCGCTGAAATACATGCTCACGTGATGGTAATGATGGTCGTAACGACGCCTTTTTTATTTAAACCGCGAAAGTCTCGCCGAGTCTCCGGGTAAATTTATTTCAGGAGGATCCTGCGCACTGGAATGTTTACCCAAATCCATTTGTGAAAACTGTGCACGTGGGATAGACATTGGAGCACCCGGAGTAAACGCACGTAAAGATGGATTCGAAATTCCACTGATTTTGCTGCCATCTTCATCGCCACGTCCCCAGCCTACGCTGCCTGGTATTACTAGACCGTCTTCCATTAATTCTAGTTCGAACCAGGGTCACAGCCCTGCTTAGCCTCCAAGATCTGAACAGCCCTGGTGGCGGCAGATTTTTTTTTTTGCTCCACATGCGACTTGCCGATCGACGAAAGGGCGCACGCCACACTTTCAGCTCTCTGCCGAGTTGGTGGTCTAGACAAGGCTGAGAGCTGTACATGCAATGGTGGTGATCACACATGGCGTGCACGCAAGGCACTCGTACAGCAGTCGTGCCGTCCTGCCTTCCTGCTCTGCGAGCAGTGCACCCTTTTTGCGCGACGACATTTCTAATTGTTACCAGCCCGCACGCGTTTCCTCACGTTGCGATGGGCTCTCTCAATTACCGACGCAAAAGTGTTGGATGGGAGTGAGGGTCCGTGACGGTGCGGTGCAGTGGGTGCAATCGACCTTGAGGACGTAGGTTCGCCCGTAGCCAGTGACGTCCGTGATGTAAATCACGTCTCCATACTCCTGCATCGGCAAACAAAACGACAAAGATCCCACGAAGAGCCTTCGACAGACTTCGGGAGCAAGTGCTGCGAGCGAGTCACACGTGTCGGCCGAGTGGCCAGCGCCAGGCCCACCGGCGTGGAAGGGCCCTTCACTGTAAAGCAGCTCCTCCAGAGCAGAGCAGTGGTTCTTAACATTTACCGCAGCCTTGGTTCTCAATCGTAACACAAAATTACGTTACTAAATACATCGGGTTTGACGAAACAAAGTTGTAACTTGCGTGCCCGTGCTTCGTTTGTGTTGCGATGATTTACCTAAAAAAAAAACCTGGCCATGTCCCGCAAGCCCAGAAAGGGCATCTCCCGCCCCCAGCGGGTGTGTGCATCCCAGATGAAGAACCACTGCTCTAAAGGCCATCTCTGGCCCCACTCTTCCACGCAGGCCACAAGTCTTGCCAGAGGTGGGAGTAACCCACAATTTACCTCACCGCACGCGATCGACTCCGCGCTGTACTCATCTACACTCCTGGGCGGGATAGAGCTGGTGAGGGTGGGGGCGGGGCATTTTTAAATCCTTTATATTAAGTTCGCTTGCTTGCTTGCGTGCTTGCTTACGACCGTGCAAATCTTTCGGTCGTTTTTTAACCCACTTCCCGTGATCCAATCGAGCTGACATTTCCCACACAGACTCGTTATGCGTGACAATTAATGTTCGTGAAATTTTTTTTCCAAAATTTTACACTTTTTAGGACAAAAAAATTATATCTAATTACCAATTGCTTAATGCTGCCATGCAATCATCTGACCCATAGGTGGCAGCCATCTCAAGCCAGAGGACGAGAGGACTCTAGCTGCCACGCATATAATGGATTTATAGTGAAAAACTTTGTTTTTACGGGTTATACTTGTTAAGAATCAGATGATTTATTTATACTGGAGGAATCCAATGAGCTATGAAGCTCTTTTCATACATGTCCATGGATCGTCTGTGACACATTAAGAAACATCTCTCACTGTTTCAACTGCCGTGCCGGGAGAGCGAGTCGAACCGGTGACCTCTGGCTTGCCAGCCTGGTGTGCTGACGATCACACCACAGGCAGCACCACATGGCAGAGGTCGCAACCGGGTACCCGATACCCGCACCCTACCCGATACCCGGCTACCCGTACCCAGCTGGGTACGGGTACCCGTTTGCGACCCTGGTGCGGCCGGGTACGGGTAGCCGGGTATCGGGTAGGGTACGGGTAGGCCGTAAGTCACTGGTGAGTAACCGTTTGTCACTCATTTCCCAACGTCTTGTCTCTTCTCACAATTCAAGTTCCTAGAATCAATCCACCTGCGCCTGCAACATGGCTTCATCCTAGAGGTCGCAACCGGGTACCCGATACCCGTACCCTACCCGATACCCAGCTACCCGTATCCGGCATCGGGTAGGGTACGGGTAGCCGTTTGCGACCCTGGTGCGGCCGGGTACGGGTAAGGAATCAAAACCCGTTTGCGACCTCTGCCACATGGATTGTGAAATATATTATTGACTAGCTTTAACTACCCGGCTTTGCCCGAGACTTGTATTCTCGTCTTGATTAATACACGGCCTACGCGGAGGGTGGGGGGGGGGTGACGTCAGCAGGCACACTGCGTGACGTCAGCAGGCACACTGCGTGACGTCAGCAGGCACACTGCGTGACGTCAGCAGGCACACTGCGTGACGTCAGCAGGCACACTGCGTGACGTCAGCAGGCACACTGCGTGACGTCAGCAGGCACACAGCGTGACGTCAGCAGGCACACAGCGTGACGTCAGCAGGCACACAGCGTGACGTCACAGGCACACAGCGTGACGTCACAGGCACACAGCGTGACGTCACAGGCACACTGCGTGACGTCACAGGCACACTGCGTGACGTCACAGGCACACTGTGTGACGTCACAGGCACACTGCGTGACGCTGCTGCATGTGGGTGACACAGATGTGACGTCACCGCTCACTTGCCGTGCAAAATGTATCCATTATTGCCCCCCCCCCCCTAATATAAAAGTCTATTTTTATACTTTCTGCATTGTGTACAGTCTGGAAACTACCCACATGCCAAATTTCAAGTGTGTTGCATGCTGGGAAGTACGCTAAACATTTCCAACAGACACACATATTCAAACATTTCCCCTTTATATTTATTAATACGTATACTGTATATTAAAAAAAGACCGGCGGCTCAGACATCAACGTTAACAACGATGTTTTTGTACAAATGCTAAAAAGTGCGCAAAGAAGTGTGAAGCGAGAAAGAGGAACACACGGGTGGCAAACTCAAGTAAAAAAAAAAGTTTGCTTGGGCAGGACAAGTCACCAGAAGGGAATGAGGCCAGAAGACAAGACCAACTACAGAGTGGGAGCCAGAGGAGGAGGAAACACGCCCGAGAGATCGGACGTCCCAAGGGTTTCCGTGTGAATCCGTCGCGGGAGGACGTACGCTCTTCTTGTCGAACGACCAGAGGTCCTGCCGGGACAGCGTCTGCTTCATCACCTCCATCGATATCTTGCCCTGCCGCACATAGTCCTTCTCCTGCAGCCGTCGCCACCGCATGGGAGATTGATTAGTACCAAGGTCGACATCGTCCAACCGGCGACGGCCTCGTCAACGATTCAACAACCCGCGCCCCTCTACCATCCCCCCCCCCCCCAGCGATCAAGATCGAGACATAATCGGGGACAGAGCTGTTTTCATTCCCCCCCCACCCCCACTTATCGTCATCAACGCACGTGACCTGCGACCGGTTCCCGCAGCTGCTGCACAGCAGAAACACCCAGCGATCTCCAAGATATGTTGGTGTCCTTCTCCCGCACCTCAAATTAGCACGGTTGGCTACGTACGGCGCGAAAGAAGTTCAACATGCATACAAACACATCTGCCGTGACCGTATCCCATCATTTGAGCTTAGAAACCCACAGAGACACCCGCAGACTAAGAGACTCGGGGAGAGCCATAGATCTGCCCGAACAGTATCTCACCATCTGCTCTTAGAAACCCACAGAGACACCTGCTGACTAAGAAACTCAGGGAGAGCCATAGATCTGCCCGAACAGTATCTCACCATCTGCTCTTAGAAACCCACAGAGACACCTGCAGACTAAGAAACTCAGGGAGAGCCATAGATCTGCCCTAACAGTATCTCACCATCTGCTCTTAGAAACCCACAGAGACACCTGCAGACTAAGAAACTCAGGGAGAGCCATAGATCTGCCCGAACAGTATCTCACCATCTGCTTTTAGAAACCCACAGAGACACCTGCAGACTAAGAAACTCAGGGAGAGCCATAGATCTGCCCGAACAGTATCTCACCATCTGCTCTTAGAAACCCACAGAGACACCTGCAGACTAAGAAACTCAGGGAGAGCCATAGATCTGCCCGAACAGTATCTCACCATCTGCTCTTAGAAACCCACAGAGACACCTGCAGACTAAGAAACTCAGGGAGAGCCATAGATCTGCCCTAACAGTATCTCACCATCTGCTCTTAGAAACCCACAGAGACACCTGCAGACTAAGAAACTCAGGGAGAGCCATAGATCTGCCCGAACAGTATCTCACCATCTGCTCTTAGAAACCCACAGAGACACCTGCAGACTAAGAAACTCAGGGAGAGCCATAGATCTGCCCTAACAGTATCTCACCATCTGCTCTTAGAAACCCACAGAGACACCTGCAGACTAAGAAACTCAGGGAGAGCCATAGATCTGCCCTAACAGTATCTCACCATCTGCTCTTAGAAACCCACAGAGACACCTGCAGACTAAGAAACTCAGGGAGAGCCATAGATCTGCCCTAACAGTATCTCACCATCTGCTCTTAGAAACCCACAGAGACACCTGCAGACTAAGAAACTCAGGGAGAGCCATAGATCTGCCCGAACAGTATCTCACCATCTGCTCTTAGAAACCCACAGAGACACCTGCAGACTAAGAAACTCAGGGAGAGCCATAGATCTGCCCTAACAGTATCTCACCATCTGCTCTTAGAAACCCACAGAGACACTTGCAGACTAAGAAACTCGGGGAGAGCCATAGATCTGCCACCACCTCATCCGATAGCTTCCCCCTTTGGTTGCCAGACTCGTGGAGACCACTCCATTGCCCGGCTGGGGTACGCGTCGGTTTCGTCCGGCTACTCCGGTTTCCTCCTCCTAATTAATTAATGGAAATGGCCAAATATCCCAATCAAGGACCAAAAGAGATTGGGCAAATGTTGGTGCTGGTTGCAACTGCCTTTTCTCAAGCATAATTCATCATCACGCGTACTCTCGTCATCTTCACAGCAGCAGCAGCGGCGGCGGCTTTTGGCTGGCCATCGAACAAAGACGGTGGTTCTGCGGCCGTCTGGAATGCTCTTTCTACCAATATTAGGAATCCACTGGGAGCTATGCACTTCTAAATTATCTAGATTGAAAGCGAATTCCTTTATTACTGCCGTTTGTGTTCTAGTTTGTTGTTCTTTCCCCGCACCTCCGATTAGCACGGTTGGCTACGTACAGTGCGAAAGAAGTTCAACGTGCATGCAAACATTATCCGTGGCTTACCACGGCTCCGACTCATTCTCCATATCTTGACGGCAAATGAAAACTGCGTGCGCTACGAACTCGGAATCATCATAAATTACGTTCGAGGTGATTTTATCACAGACATCGCATGTAAATGCGCACAGTGGGTAAACATCATCTAGGCTAGTAAGAGCGTGCAAACGGGAGGCGCGGACGGGGGATCTCACCCGCCAGGTGAGGTTCTTCTTCGTTTCGTCTTCGTCAGAGTCGTCGTCCGAACCTGCGTCACGACGAAAAACAGAAATTGCACACAGAACACGTTTGGCAAGCTGCGAGTTTCAATTTGACTGCGTTTGACCGGCTGGAGAACTCAATCTAGGCCGGGATACACACTCATTCGCAAGAGTGATCCCGGGCTCGTCAAAATGACAAAGGCGAGAACGTAAAACAAAATAAAGCAATGACGCGAACAGAAAATCGGAGAAAACTTAAAAAACAACCAAATATGTAAGCGTGTATATTGAACTTCTTTCACACCGTACGTTAGCCAACCGTGCTAAATCGGAGGTGCGGGGGGGGGGGCAGGGCATGGACAACAAAATTAACAAAAATAAATTCTAAATTAACGAGTTCTCAATATAGAAAACATCGCAGACAGCCACAATAAACGTGGTGCATTGTGGGAGCCGGCACAACCGGCTACGTGGTGGGTTACGAGAATGAGAGTTGGGAGTACCTTGCATGCCAGGTCCTGCGGGTAGTGGTGGTGGTTTGGGGGGGGGGTCATTTGGAGTATTCGGGGGGGGGGGGCAGCTCACCAGCCAAGGAGGAAGGAGGAGAGTAGAAGTGAGGATCTGAGAGAGGGCGGGGGTAGATCAGGGGTGCTTGGCCTGAACCACTCAGTTGGGATTGTAGTTGCCCTGCAAACAGCACACACAGTACACACGTGGTGCACACACACAGTACACATGCAATACACAAGGTCCTGCGCATGCACAGCACACACAGTACACATGCAATACACAAGGTCCCGCACGCACAGCACACACCATACACATGATGCACGCACACGGTACACATGCAAAAACACATGGTCTGCACGCACAGCACTAATGCAATACACATGGTTCACACACACGGTACACATGCAATACACAAGGTCCTGCGCACACACACACACGCAGTTACACATGGTGCATGCACACAGTACACAGGTCGCCATCTCCTGGCTTGCCAGGGTACTGTGGTACAGCAAAGTGGATTAACTTGAATCTGTACGGAGATCGAGCGTCTACCCCCCCACGCCCCCCTTGCACACTGCGAGGTTTTATCCGGTTTTCCTCCCACACGTCCAAACACTCGTTAAGGGAGTTAGCCAAACATCCCAAAAACATAGGATCACGGAGCTTGGGCAATTTATTTGTAGCACCGCTTTCTGGCTATCTTGCCGCTCATTACTTCCCCGCCGCACGAAAAGAACAGCGCCCGTCGCAGATTCTACGGCGCTTTTAAATTCGCTTCGCGCAAAAGTCGCCGTACATAAACAATTAAACATTATTAAAAATCCAAACTTTGTGCGCTACGCGGCGTAACGATATCTCACGGGCGCAAGCGTCCGGGGGATTAGGTTCTCGGAGGGAGGAGGCGGCGGCGGCTGTCACTTTGTGGACACGTTGCCGTCCCGTCTTGACGCGCAAACTCCGGCGACAAACTGCGGACCCTCTAAACAATGGCGCCACCAACCCCGCCCCCCGCGGTCACCCATCGCGAAACGTGGAGCAAAGGAAATCAGTCGAGACGCCGGTGTATGGCAGCGAGAGCAGTCTATCCATAATCGAGGTTTTTTTTTGGGTTAGATCGCGTAAATATACAAATGTGTCGTTAAACCCGCCACCACCCGACACAGCCAACGAGTAAGGGTTGTCACGTAAACAGAACGTGGCCAATTCGTCACTGGTACAGCACCACCGGTGTGTTGGAGAGCAAAGCCGCAATATATACACAAATCCGAGTACGACGTTTCGCCAGTAATTACTACTAGCTTCATCAGGAGAGAGCCAGATTTGTGGAGAAATCCTCCTATGTAGAGAAATCCTCCTGTTTATATACGTGGAGAAATCCTCCCGTTTATATATTTACACGATCTAACAAAAAAAACCTGTATTACGGATATTGATCGCTAAAGTCAACGTGTTAAAGAGCAGTTCATGCGAACGCTGCCGCAGCAAGACAGACATGGCACGGTCAGCCACAGTCCGCGAGCGATGAACGAACGAAAACGTCCCGGTGGGGATCGCCGGCGCGACTCACTGTTCTCCTCCTTGATCTCCTGCGGCAGAACCTTGAAGTCCACGAACCAGGTCTCGACCCACACGAGGATGAACGACACAATGGGAATCACGTAGCCCAGGGCGCCCTGCTTCAGCAGCTGCACACTCGATCCGGCGTCGCAACTCGTGTTACCGTCGCCGTCGCCGCCGCCGCGTACGTTTTTCGCATTTGCACCACGCGGTTCTCCCCGATCGCGGTTTTTCGGGCTGTTGGCGGCAGCCCGACGTTTCGATCCGCGCGAGGAATTACATACACACTGGTTTCATGCTTTAAGTTTTACCCACCCAGCAACATAGCAAGGGGCTGTTTCTTCCTGACCTCCTTTTCTGCTTCTACCATCTACATAACAAAGGCTCAGTCCCATTAGCAGCAGCCGCACCTTAACAACTCTGGCACCTCCCAGCTCAACCAGTCTACACAACAAAGGCAGCAGCCTCAGCCGCACCAACCTTACCATAATAATAAAAAAACTCCGATCCAGGGGCCTACCCTGGCTCCTCCCCCCTCAACGAGTATATATACAAAGTCGGGTCTCTTAGAATTTCTCTTAACTTGATACAGCAAGCGTGCTGTGACGGTTCCACCTGAAGATGGAAACTTGTGTTGCCTCCGAAACGTCGCGATTTTTTATTTTACTTTAATTAATTTAAATTTTATTTTTTATCTACGTGACTTTACCGAAAAAACCTAAGAGTATGAATCCTTGCAGTCACGAAAACTTAAATTCTAGAATCAAATGACATTCGTCAATAATGATGTGGGCCTTAAAAAGGGAAAAAAATATCAGATGCGACGTTTTGGGTAATGGCTCAACACGTGTGCTATGAAGAACGCAAAACTCAACATCTCATCAGTGCCCGACCTTATTACAGACCAATTCAGACATTAATAATGGTCACCCCAACGCCTTAGAAATCTCAACGTTCATCCTACAAAGCGAGAAACACAAATAGACAACAACATTGTTTTGCCCGTATCGAAACGGCTGTACGCTGTATGGGATGTGAAAATTGTATTTCCCATGTACAAGAACACGGCTAAAACCGTATGGGTTGACAGGTATGAGAAGAATTCGGCCAAGAAAGGTCCGAGAGCTCTGGGGGCGCGTCAAGCGAATCGTCGGTACACACCGTGCCCAGCAACACGGAGAGAGCCACGTCCCACAGCCATATAACGTCAAAGTAGATTCTGTTTAACCGGGCGAAACTTCAAGGAGGCTTTGGCACGGGTCGGCAACCAAAATAACAACGGGAGACTTTCTTCCCCCCGAATTCGGCCGCAATACGGTGGTCCTCAATAAACACGGTCACGAAGCAGTCCTGAAAAGAGCCGCAGGTTGCAGACCCCTGGGCTAGCGAATAGCGTCGTTTGCAAGAGTGAACTGGGGAATTACATACAGCATGTACATTGATAATGGGTTTTTTACCTTTTTACCTGGCAACAAAACTGCCACCTTTTTTTTTACAAGGAGTCATGTTTGCATTGACCACAATACCTGCGGTCAGAATGCAAACAAAAAAAACACGACTCCGATTATGTATGTACTGTCCTTGAAATTGATTGGTCCACACCCGAGACAGCTTTTCTTAGAGCCTAGTCTCACATGGTGTTGGACCAGATGACGCCAAAAGGCGCACAACTCAAAGACAATGCACCATCAGAGTATGAGAGCTCGGGGTAAGCATTTACACCATTGGAACCTCCTTTGCCAGTAGCAAAATATGACAATTGGTTTTTTACCCTTTTATCTGGCAACAAAACTGACACTTTTTTTTCAATTTCAAGGACAGTGCACACATTATCAGAGCCGTGTTTATTTTTGTTTGCATTCCGACCACAGGTATTGTGGTCAATGCAAACACGACTTCTTGTAAAAAAAGGTGTCAGTTTTGTTGCCAGATAAAAGGGTAAAAAAACAATTATCATATTTTGCTACTGGCAAGGAGGTTCCAATGAAGCATGTACATTATGATGAAGAACTCCAACGATGGCGGCGACGATGAGGACAGCGTGGAGAGGCAGATGAAAAACGGGTCACACCTTTGCCAAATGCACAGCTTCCCAAAATCCAGTCCCAGCTATTCCCCCCCCCCACCTCGCCCGTGTAGGTGCAGTGGAGCTCACCTGTGAGATGATGACCTTGACGATCAGAAACGCCGACGACACGAACGTCGTTAACTGAAATGAAAGAAAACAAAACACGAGCGCGGGCGTCGATTTACGAGCGATTACAACGAGACTCGAGCTGCGCTTTGCCAGCGTTTGCCCGCTTGCAGAGGTCGCAAACGGGTTTTGATTCCTTACCCGTACCCAGCCGCACCAGGGTCGCAAATGGGTACCCGTACCCGGCCGTACCCGTACCCTACACCCGTACCCAGCCGGGTACGGGTGTAGGGTACCTGATTGCGACCTCTGGGATGAAGCCATGTTGCAGGCGTGGGTGGGTTGATTCTAGGAACTTGAATTGTGAGAAGAGACAAGACGTTGGGAAATGAGTGACAAACGGCGACTCACCAGTGACTCATGGCCTACCCATACCCGGCCGCACCAGGGTTGCAAACGAAGACCCGTACCCGGCCGGGTACCCGGGTATCGGGTAGGGTACGGGTATCGGGTAGGGTACGGGTATCGGGTAGGGTACGGGTATCGGGTACCCGGTTGCGACCTCTGCCCGCTTGTAACCGTGGGCCATCGGCAGCGCAGTGGAGTTGATGGGATGGATGCGTGGGCCACACGAGAGACCGCATCTCAGCTTGTAACGCACCGCTCTAGTGCGGTGGGACTGGAGTCGACAGCGCAACTGGATCCGGAGTGACGCGGATCAAAAGGACGGAGCAACTCACCGCCACCATCCACCAGTGCTTGAGGCGGAAGAGCGCGTAGGCCAGAAGCAGCATGGTGCATCGAACAGCCCCCAGGCACTGCTCACGGCACGGCACAAAGGCAATGTGGTGATGGCAACGCGAGGCACAACGGCAAGGCAGCGCGATGGAAATGCACGACACAACGAGTAAATTTATTCTTACATCCCCCAGGACAGACATTTGAAAATATCATAATTTTAACTTGTAATGTGCACAACAGCATTGTCTCACTCTCGTGCAGATAACTCCAGAGGCCTGAGGAACCACAGACAAGCTGGAAGGCAGCCACGCGATGAGCCGGTGCCAACAATTACCCAAGCTTTGCAGTCCTATATATATATATTCAGGCGTTATCACCCACTTAACGAGTACCCGAAGAAAACACACAAACCCGCGAGTGGGGAAACACTCCCCCGTACGGACGGAACAGGTGCGCGTCCACATTTTGCTGTGCCGCCTTATCCTGGCGAGCCAGAGTACGGATCTGCGATACCCAATGAAAGGGAGCAATTCACAAACCCTCGCTGCCTCCACACAATGCTGGATTACAGGACAAGTGCACAGCCACCACTGCCCAGATAGAGTAATAAAAACACAAAACTACTGAACACTCACAAAGATGTCAAAGAGGGAAGTCTGGTAGCTGTAGTTCACAACTTCGTTTATTAACTTGTCCTTGAGCTCCCCGTCAACCTGCGGGGGAGGTGAGAGAAACAAAAATAACGTACAGTGAAACCTTGGATTGCGAGCATAATTAGTTCCGGAAATGTGTTTGTAATCCAAAGCACTCGTATATCAGTTGTGATCACGTGACGCTCGGCAGACAAAGCGTATACACGTGCTACTCGTATTGCAAGACCTCGCTCGTTTATCAAATTAATATTTATTTAAAATTTTTGCTCGTCTTGCCAAACACTCGCAGACCAAGTTACTCACAATCCAAGGCTTTACTGTATTTAGAACTTATTTTGCACTCTACGTAGCCAAACATGCTCATTGGAGGTGCGGGGGGGGGGAAGGACGACAAATTAAACTCAAAAAGCAAACATCACCCACGCTCGTCCCAAATGATCCAACACCCCCACCGGACGCGATTACGAACCGCTGAGCGCAGCGATGGTTTTATTGTGGCCATCTCCATTAAACTGTCCCCCCCCCGTAACGTCTCATTGCGTATCGTTCGTCTTGTCTGTAACGCCTTATCTTATTTTGTGACACGCTTTCTTTCAACTCACTGTCTGTTGTTGTTGTATCCTCAAATCTTGTAAGTCAATTTTAACCCACTTCCCAATGTGGTATCGACTGCAAACTTGGTATACTTATGTCATACTGATGACAATACTATATTTTATCATAAACAAATATATATTTTTAAACATTCTTTTTCACATGTTATGTTTCGGCTTGGGTCTAATTGTCCACGGTCAACGGACGTTGGCTGTAAATTGGCCACGGCCCCTTTCTTTATGGTAAGCTTCGGGGCCACTTCCTGGAGTCGTGGAGTTCTTCCATTGCTAGTACGGTACATTTCATAAAAGCGTGTTCTGTCTAAACTCAACAATACGATTTTTATTTTACTATCCAAGGCCCACTGAGTTAGATGGCCCTTTTCAGAAGTGACCTGGCTATCACAAATTACAGCTCAACATCACGTGGAAATTTATAGCAGCCAAATACTCTAAACGAGCGATGTTGATTTTCCTCTACACGTCTACACGTCCCGTCTGTACCGTCTCCTCCACACAGTCCCGTCTGTACCGTCTCCTTTTCACAGTCCCCCTACACCATCCCATCTCGTTCTGCCTCGTGTCAGCAGGCAACCGAGAATCCTTACGTTGAGCTCCGTGAGCCACAGGAGCCCGACGAAGAGGAAGTCAAAGGTCACGAAGAGGCAGAACGTCCGCCGGACATCCGAGATCTTCTTGTTCTCGGGCCGCGGCGTCGAATCGGCCGAGCCAACGAGGTAGGAAGAGTTGAGGCTGGACTCCGTCCAGTCCATGGTGGGGACACGGTGGGGGTGGACTTTGGACGAAGATGGCTGGGGTGCAACGGACGCCGCTCGGTGCCGGACCGGCGAGAGGTGGGCCCAGTCGCAGACTCGCACAGACTCGCACAGACTCGCACAGACTCGCACAGACTCGCACAGACTCGCACAGACTCGCACGGACTCGCACGGACTCGCACGGACTCGCACGGACTCGCACAGACTCGCACGGACTCGCACGGACTGGCACGGACTCGCACCGACGCACACCACGCACGTTTCTTGGCCCCCTTGCTCCCGTCACATTCTGGAACCTGTAACGAGCAGAGCCGAGAGATGCTGGGTCAGGACGAGACGGTACAAACGAGACAGAACAAATGAGAAAGGCCGCGGACAGGAGACGAACAGGGCAGTACAAATTTGACAGAAAGAAAAAAAACAACATTCAATGAGCCAGTACAAACGTGCCAGTAGAAAGCAGACAGACAAAAACAAGACGGAATGAGGTAGGCAAAACCAAACGAGAAACTAGACATAAACGAGACCGCACATAACGAGGCAGCACACGCAAACATTTAAATCGTGACGATTCAGCACCTCAAATGGGGCGGGAGGGGTAAAACAGAAGGGTGCCACTAAATATACATGTCCAAGAATGTAAGTTCTGTATGCAGGTGTATTACGGGGAGCTGTGGTGCAGTGGTGAGTGCACTGCGCCACAAACGCGGCGGCCCAAGTTCGATTCTAGCTCATGGCCAATATTGGTGAATATCCGATCCGGTCCTGGCTCTCCCCTAGGTTGACTCCGGGTTAAACGAGTACCTGATGCGATGTGTAAACGTCAGCAATGGGGAGGCAAATGCGAAAGGGCGTGGCGTGGGCCACCCAACTCCTCGTGTGCCGTGTTGGCCTTCATAGGTGCTCGCTAACAACACTTGCCCCAACAATCTGTTAAGGCTATGGGAGGGGGGGGGGGTCTTTGTCTTAGGCTGCCACTCAATACGGGACATAGAAAACTGAAACTTCACTTTTCTGGGATCACATCCTCCTCTCAATTTGTTAACTTTCGGTGTAATAGTCAACAGCTCATTTTACTCTGTTCATATTTACAGGATGCTCCGGTTACACTCCTCCTATCCTCTGCATCTATGCCTCTTTACCACGACTCTACGTATTGACTGGAATGCATTTCTCAACTCCGTCAACTAACCGGCAAATACTGAGGGATTGTCTTTTAAATTCGAAGCGTCTTCAGTTTAACAGGAAAATGAATACAACCGACGAGGCACGACCTTGAAAATAACAAACCTTCATTTTGCGCGGCACCACAGCGAATAGTTACGCGTTACATTGGTACTAAACGGCGAATGGGTACTGCCAGTAGGATGAACGATGACTGAAGATGCATAATCGCAGAGCAATTTTTTTATCCCAAAGATTTGACTGTATACACGTGGCTAAGAAAAATCCAGCCTTCAGCCGATTTACCAGAATGACCCACTAAGGACCTTAGTTTAAACCCAAAAAAAACAGGCAACAGCAGAGAATAAATCATAACATTGCAGACACCAAGTGGCCAACACATTTGGCAAAAACTCGCATTCAAGTCATGCACAGCTCAAGACACACTGGCAGGTGACACAGAAACATAAACTAGCGCAGACTTCATCCTCTTGGTTCTTTCGGTAAAGTCACGTAGAAGGGAAATAATAAAATAATAAAAATAAAACATAATAAAATACAATTCTCACGACGTTTCGGCCACAACGCAAGCAGCCGTCCTCTGACAGACCTGTTCTTCACCTGAGGACGGCTGCTTGCGTTGTGGCCGAAACGTCGTGAGAATTGTATTTTATAATGTTTTATTTATTTATTTGTATATTTTTTTTATTTCCCTTCTACGTGACTTTACTGAAAGAACCAAGAAGATGAATCCCTGCAGTCACGAAAGCTTCATATCGAAATTTAGCGCAGACTTCGTTAACCACCTGTGCAAGAAAAGGGATTACGTTTTTTTTAAAGGCCACGGAGGGGTGGCGAGATGTTAACCGCCTCGCCTGATATACAGGAGGGCGTGGGTTCAATCCCAAGCTTGACACCTGTAAAGCACGTGGAGTTTGCGTGTTCTCCCCGTGATCGCGTGGATTTTTCTCTGGGTTCCCCCGGTGTTTCCCTCCACATTTAGAATAGTGCGTTTAGAGTATTTCAGTTTAACACGTAGGCTTTCGCGACCAATGTTGTTCATAATCAACGATTTTTGGGTTTAGATCGCGTTTATTTATAAATGTGTCGTAACCCTCCACCACCCGACACGGCCAATCAGTAAAAATGTGTCACGTTGACAAAGACAAATAGTTCACTGCTTTAGCCCACCGGTGTGTTGAAGCAACAACATTTAGAGTATTTCGCTGCTATAAACCCGAACGAACCGGTTCATTTGTGGCCAAATCGCTTCTGAAAAAGAGATGTATGGCTCAGTGGGCCGTACCTGGTAAAATAAGTAATATTTAAAAAATATTTTTAAAAAACACGCTTTAATTAAATGTGCCGTACGAGTGATGTAAGAACTCCACGACTCCAAGAAGTGGCCCCGAAGCTTGCCATAACGTAAGGAACCGTGGTGATTTACAACCAACGTCAGTTGAGCGTGGACAATTAGACCCAAGCCGGAAGGTAACATATAAAAAATGTTTTCAAATATGTTTTTTATTTTTTATGATAGAATATAGTATTGTCATCAGTATGACATAAGTATACCAAGTTTGCAGTCGATACCACATTGGGAAGTGGGTTAAATTTGAGTTACAAGATTTGAGGATACAACAACAACAGACAAGAGTGAGTTAAATAAAAGCGTGTAATAAAAAAACAGTAATCTTGATTTGAAGCGTTCGTGACTGTAGTTGTAAGGCAACGTTTCAGGCAATGACCCTTCATCACAAACATAAGAGGTCACAACGCTTCTCGTTCTGCTCCTTTCCTGGCATTGTTCCACTTGGGAGTTTCCCTCCACTCTGTCCCAAGTCCTGACAACATGGCTCAATTCAAGAAACCTTTAATCCTGATCCATCGCAACTTTGACGGTGCCATTTGTTACCGGCCGCCTGGCGTTGCGCGCATTTTGGGTCTGTGCTCGGCAACAGTTGACGATTGACGAATGTGCGGAGCTTTCTTCTTTACAAATTAAAAAAAAGCGGTTTCTAATGGTCTTATTCTTGGTTCTTTCGGCAAAGTCACGTAGAACAAAAAAAATTCTTATTTTATTATTTCCCTTCTACGTGACTTTACGGAAAGAACCAAGAATATGAATAGTAGTAGGGTTTTACCCTTTAAACTGGTACAAAAACTGACACCTTTATACAACAAGGCATCATGTTTTTAGGTGTCAGTTTTTGTACCAGTTTAAATGGTAAAAACTTACTACTATATTTTGCCACTGGTAAAAGAATATGAATCCCTGCAGTCACGAAAGCTTTAAATTCAAATCTAATGGTCTTGTTTAGGGTACGAGTCTGCATTCCCGAGGTCGCATTCCGGTTCACTCTCACAGTTAAAAATACCTGGAGCTCGGACGAGATTGTTGTGCGAAAAATCTTCTCGCAGACGCAGTACGTGTGGAATTCCTGAGTGAAGGTTTGAAACCTTTCCAACAGATGCTCCACGGGTTATTTGGCAGGAGCGCACGGGAGCCACGTACTGCGATGAAAACGGCAGTGTCTGCGTCAAAAAATTGGGACGGAAATTTCCGTAACAAAAAACGCTCGCGAAATCGGGCTCCGAAGCGAATTCTAAAGGAAGACTCTAACCGGATTTTAATTATTTGGTATTGCGGCTGCCACTGGTAGTGATGTACAAGTGTAAATGACAAAGACACGTCACACATTCATCAATAACAGTGTGTGGGCCTTTAAAGGGAAATAATAGATGACGTTTCAGGCAAAAGCCATTATTTAAAGCACAAATGACCAGATAATAGCTCTGATCCAATCTTACCAAACACTAGTCCCACCCCTAATGTTAACAAGCTTGCAAACTTGTCTGAGCCTAACCAGCAGTCCAACCCATAACCGTAGAAGCCACGTAACCGTAAACCTACACTCACCCTAACCAAATAGCAAACCAAACAGTCGGTTCTAGCATGGACCAAAATAAAGCTACCCCTAACACCGACAAACTAGCCAAACACAAGCACTAACCGTAACAAAAATAACCATCAAAACCTTCATACGAACCCAACCCTTAACAAACTTGCTAGCCAGACTAGCCATAACCCTAACAAACGAACAAGCCAGCTGATATCATGAGCCCAGCAGTGTAGAACCCATGGGTCATATCCTCCTAACCCTTTGGGGGGGGGGAGGGGCATGCTGTAGCATATATATACAGTGAGGGAAAAAGTAATTGATCCCCTGCTGATTTTGTACGTTTGCCCACTGACAAAGAAATGATCAGTCTATCATTTTAATAGTAGGTTTATTTGAACAATGAGAGACAGACTAACGACAACAACATCCAGAAAAACGCATGTCAAAAATGTTATAAATTGATTTGCATTTTAAATGAGGGAAATAAGTAGGGGATCAAATACTTTTTTCCCTCACTATACCTTGCAGGACACATTTTGAACGTGCATGGGGAACGTTAGCGCTGAAACAAATGCCATACCAACTTGCACAAAACACATCAATGCACAACGTGAAACAACATCGTGTTGACTGGAGGCGTGGTGGACATGTGATCTCTATGTACTGTGGAACTTGGGGGGGTGGGGGGGCGCGAGGGGAATAGTGGTCTTACGTCGGGGGTCGCCATGTGTCACTGCACTATCCATACGCCATATCTTATCAAATCGGACCGTAGCCCGACTAACCTCTAACCCGAGCCAACCGGTCAACATGACTGTCTATTAATTCTAGATTTGAAGCTTTCGTGACTGCAAGGATTCATATTCTTAGGTTTTTTCGGTAAAGTCACGTAGGTAAAAAATTAAAATAAATAAAAGTAAAATAAAAAATTAAATTAAAATCACGACGTTTCGGAGGCAACACAAGCTTCCGTCTTCAGGTGGAACCGTCACAGCACGACGTTCCACCTCTCACTTGATACAGCAGTCGTGCTGTGACGGTTGCACCTGAAGACGGAAGCTTGTGTTGCCTCCGAAACGTCGTGATTTTTATTTTATTTTTTATTTTACTTTTATTAATTTAAATGTTTTACCTACGTGACTTTACCGAAAAAACCTAAGAATATGACTGTCTATACCCGACCACCTCGCCCCCCTCCAGACCCCAAAACCCCCCTGCCCGTTTCCATTGCTGTGCTTCCCTTTTTGTTTTCGGTTTGCATTTTGGATTTGCCCCAGCCACCCTTTGAGTGTGGGTGTGAAATCGCCGAGTGGCTGTCTCTGCAGGGTCGGGGGAGATCTTGTGACCACGCTCATCACAACAGCGGCGGCTTCGGGCTCTGGGGCAACAAGGGGCATTGCGGTTTGGGGCAAACGCACGCAGGGGGTGGTGGGGGGGTCAAACAAGAGGGAGAGCCAGCTGGAACAAACACCTAAATAAACAAACATTATACTGGTAGGAACCATATTCTTAGGTTTTTTCGGTAAAGTCACGTAGGTTAAAAATAAAAATTAATAAAAGTAAAATAAAAATCACGACGTTTCGGAGGCAACACAAGCTTCCGTCGTCAGGTGGAACCGTCACAGCCACGATAGCTGTATCAAGTGGAGGAACCACCTGGTTCCACCAGCCCACAGGGGATTATTGTGTCTGTCCGTCGTGCATCCAAAAATGGGAGGGGTGGGGCTGGGTGGAAAAGAGAGGGTGGGTAGGGGCTGGGTGGGGAGGGAGGGGTGGGGCTGGGTGGGAAGGGCTGGTCACCCCGTGGTGCCCTTATAAAACTCAACGTTTAACCAACTCACGCCGGCTTGTGCCCGCCCTCACAGTCGGGCATATTTGCGGAATACACCACGCCGCCGTTGACCCTGGCCATTGACCGAGCAACCCGACGTTCCTACCAGCTCCCTCCGCAGGAATGTGTTTTGGAAATGATGATGAGCTGGCATTGGTGCACGAGATGAAAAACAATAAAGAACTCCCAATGGTTACCTTGCACAGCTTTGATCGAAAATGTATATAATAAACGACGTTTTGGGCAATGGCCCTTCTTTATTTGGACAAAGAGGCCAGAGAAAGGATATACTGCTTGAAAAGTCACTTCATTTATCCTTTGAAAGCCACAGTGTTGACTTCACAAAAATACAGGATCGTGTAATGAAAATGTTGATCAGGTTACAGACTCAATTAGCGTTGCTGCCATCACTCGTCGCCCACCCTTGCCCAACCGTACGTATTTATCACCTTTAATCCCATTTATAGATCATCGACGACGGCATCTTAAGAGTTTTGAGACTCACGTTCAGGAGGGTGCCCACACATTGGGATGTTTGATCAAGTTTGTCTTTGAAAAATCGGCAACGAGAGAAATGCGCAGCGCATTTGCAAATAACCGATTGCTTGCACTCACAATTCGAATAATAATACACAATTTATAACACATGCAATATTTTTGCGAATCGGACACACTGCTAGATTGAGAACTGGGAGGCACAGAGGATACATGACAAACCTAAGAATCGATTTTAATAAGAGACTCCTTCCAGAGCGGGAAGTTCTGTACAAAGGAGGCATGTCATCAAATCGCGCACAATTCATTGTTTTACAGAAATTCATGGTTTTCATTCAACCAAGCGCTCTTATCAATAAAAAAAGAAAGTAGACAGCCCTTTGCCAATCCGTTGATGGATGAAAGTCGTCTTCGCCATTCTTTGGCGGTCACGAGGGGTTGTTGTTTAACCAATTAGAATTTCGGCAGACATATGCCGTCGAAATTCTATCTCCTGCAGAGGACTTCTCGGCACTTCACACCTCGCCCGTTGTCCTCACTGATGCCCCCCCCCCCACCCCCGCAATGCGTGCAGATACTACTGGGTTGTACCTCAAAGTTCATTAGATATTTTTATTTCACCCTCCATCCATGTCCGCAACTATCAACACTCCAAATAAATGCTCAATAAATGGAAAATTACGTATTTCTGGATAATGGATGGAACATTTTTTATGAAAAAATTATTTGATTTATCATACTGGTTCAGAAGGTTCTTATAATTTAGTTGACGGACAAACGGAACGCCGGGTTTTTTTTATAATAAAGATACTCAATTAAACACGTAGGCTTTCGTGACCAATATTATTCATAATATAGGTTTTTGGGTCAGATCGCGTTATTTCTAAATGTGTCGTAACCCTCCACCATCCGACACGGCCAAACAGTAAAAGATGTCACGTTTTCAAAGGACAAAATAATTCACTTCTTTAGCCCACCGGTGTGCTGAAGAGAGAATCAACAGCATTTTAAAATTTGAGCACGACGTTCCGCTGATAATTACAATCAGCTTCACCATTCTTGCCCGATAAAGCGGATTGTAATTATCAGCGAAACGTCGTACTCAAATTTTTAAATGCGGTTGATTCTCTCTTCAGCACACCGGTGGGCTAAAGAGGCGAGTTATTCTGTCCTTTGAAAACGTGACGTTTTTTACGGATTGGCCGTGTCGGGTGGTGGAGGGTTACGACACATTTATAAATAACGCGATCTGACCCAAAAACCTTTATTATGGTCAGTGTGAGTTGGTGATGGAGGGGCCAGTCCAGAACCAGTTCAGTTATTGCTTGCCACAGTGTTCAATTAATTCCGTACGACGGCTTTTACTGGCCTGTTGGATCCTGTCACCACACACACAAAGATACGTGACCACACAAAAAAATAGCGGATTCACATGCGCACAATTTTATGAGAATATTATGCCGGATAAAATTCTAATCAATGGACCGATTCCAGTGGGTGCGTCGTTAAATGCCTGGTGTGCAACATAATGTCACTGCGTGGCCAACGGTGTTTGGTAAACAAACACTCTTCGGGTTTTCGGTAAAGTCACGTAGGTAAAATTTTTTTTAATAAAAGATAAATAATGAAAATTATAGAAGAAATAATAGAAATAAAATAATAAATCACGACGTTTTGGAGGCAACACAAGCTTCCGTCTTCAGTTGGAACCGTCACAGCACGATTACTGTATCAAGTAAAGAGAAATCCCAAGAGACCCGACCTTGTATATATGTAGAGGTGTTACGGGAGGGCGAACAAACACACCAGGGGTGGTTATGCCCGCACGCGGAAGGATGCTTACATCCACGTCCGCATCGTTTAGCCTGGGGGGCTGAAACGGCGCTGTGATCCCCCACGGCCCCACCTCTCGGGGGGGGGGGGGGGGGGGGAGTTGCTATATAAGGCGGTGAGCCGGTGGGCTCGGGGTTCAGTGTTTTAGCTTAAGCCAGTGAAGAAGGAAGACCGGCAAGATAGGCCCTGGGACTCCCCTGGATCGCTGTCCTTCTAAGGACCGACCAGGGCAAGCCAGTGGCGTGGCCCCGAGAGCCCAGAGCCGATGTTCTTATAAGAGCCGGTCTGGTGACTAAGGGTGCCGTGATCCCAGCTTGGCCAGAGCTGGATCAGCTAGCCCCCCCTAGCTCTGTAGTAGAGGACCTGGGAGTAGGCTAGCCATGACAGAGATTGTGGGATCCCCCTGTTAGACGGGTGAAGGGGCCGATACCCCTTCGAGTGTTGTATACCTTGGCCTGTATTGAGGGAAACGTTTAATAAATAAGTGTGCCTCCGACTACATCGTCCAAGTCTCATTGAACCTACTACATATATACTGGTTGAGGGGGGGGGGGAGCCGGGGTAGGCCTCTGGAAGGAGTTTTTATGATAAAGTTGGTACGGCTGCTGCTGGGACTGAGCCTTTGTTACGTAGACTGGTTGAGCGGGAGAGAAAAACCTAAGAGTATGAATCCTTGCAGTCACGAAAGCTTCAAATCTAGAATTAAACAAACACTGCAGAATGCAATAAAAAAAGACTCGTAAGTAAATACTGTGATATTCTTAGGTGTTTTCGGTAAAGTCACGTAGGTAAAACATCAAAATTAATAAAAATAAAATAAAGATCACGACGTTTCGGAGGCAACACAAGTCTCCGTCATCAGGTGGGACAGTCACAGCCAGATCAGCTGCATCAAGTGGCTGTGACTGTCCCACCTGATGACGGAGACTTGTGTTGCCTCCGAAACGTCGTGATCTTTATTTTTATTTTATTATTTTTATTAATTTTGATGTTTTACCTACGTGACTTTACCGAAAACATCTAAGAATATGATTCCTTGCAGTCACGAAAGCTTCAAGTCTAGAAATAAATACTGTGATAAAAATATATAACAGGCGACAGTGTTATTGACGTGTAGAGTTTGTTAATCTGTGTTTGTGCACCACTGCCAAAGCAGCAACAGCAAGACCAAATAATGTCTAACGCAATGCATGATCATTCCAGCAAAAAACAAGTTGAATATTAACTCGCGGCTACTGGATTCACGGCAGGTAAGCGTGCACAGCCCTATTGGCTCTGCCATTGCTGGATGAATGATATTCGGCCAACTCCCGTGATTGACCGTTCACAAAACATTGCAAGGTCCTCACTCGCACACAAAGTGCTTGCCACAAATGAACCCCAATACCTTGCCGATGTCGTCAAGGAGCAGAAACCATCACGTCAACTCCGGTCATCCTCACAGTGGCTTTTCACTAACCATCGAACAAAGACGGACACTGCAACGCGAGCTTTCAGATGCGCTTCTGCGGCCATCTGGAATGCACTCTTCCTTCCAATATTAGGAAGCCACTGGAACTATGCACTTGTAAATACAGATTGGAAACTCATATCTTTAGCACTGCGTTTTGCGTTTCGTTTATTGTCTTTCCTCTGCACCTCCAATGAGCACGGATGGCTACTACGTACGGTGCGAAAGAAGTTCACACATAAACACATTTGTAGAAAATTAACTGCACACAAAGGGTAATATAACACACGACTGTTTAATCGCACTGACGAGGCACCAATCTGGAAGCGTGCATGTTAGCAACACGCTTGCACAACACATGTCAAAAACCATTTCCAGTTTACGCATACACAAACCGATTTTGACACGCTTATATTTAACTCACTGTCTGTTATATCCTCAAATCTTGTAACTCAATTTTTACCCACTTCCCAATGTGGTATCGACTGCAAACTTGGCATATGTATGTCATACTGATGACAATACTATATTCTATCAAAAAAAATATATTTTAAAATATTATTTTTGATACCTTATATTTCGGCTCGAGTCTAATTGTCCACGCTCAACTCACGTTGGCTGTAAATCACCACGGCCCCTTACGTGATGGCAAGCTCCTGGAGTCGTGGAGTTCTTCCATTATTAAGAGTACGGTACATTTCATTAAAGCGTGTTTTTTTAAAGTTGTTTTTTTTACTGCGCCGAGTCAATCCGTCGCTGCGCCCAGATCTTATTCTCACGCCGTGTCGGTCATGGGAACAATTGAACTCGACTTCACCATGCTGGGTCAAGTGTAGAGGTTGTGAACCCAGGCCCGGTTTAGATATCGCTCCCCCCCCCCCCACACTGATTTTAGTTACGCCATGGCTGGAAATCAAAACTCGGGTGGCCGGGATCGCACAGAAACCGCCGTGCCGACAGACGGGAATTGAACAGGCTACGTCTGGATTTAAATTCTGGTGGCCTAACCAATACCACGTGGCAGTGGCCCCTTCACACGCAATGTGTACGAGCTGCCTACTACGAGAACAATCTTTTATGCAAAAAAACAACGATTAAATCCATTGAACAACATTTAGTCAGGGAGTAGTGTTAAATTGTCAAACAAGAAAGGGGCCGTCCATAAATGACGTCACGCGATTTTGGACGATTTTTGACCCCCCCCCCTCGTCACAAAAAGTCAGACCCCCCCCTCAAATATGACGTCACAAAGCTCTGCACCCCCCCCCCCCAAAAAACATGCTTCAAATCGCTTTAAACTATTGTCATTGTAGTGCGTATTTAATGTGGCGCTGCACTCTGATGTTGTAGGAGAAAACATTAAAAAGTCTATTTAATTAAGTAGAACGTGTTGTCCATATTTATTTAAATTGCGCATTTTGATGTGACGTCACATTTCTCAAACCCCTTCCCCTCGTCACACATCGTCACAAACGTCTGACCCCCCCCCCCCCCCCCCTAGGTGCGTGACGTCATTTATGGACGGCCCCAAAACTCATGAATGAACAAAATCAATGCTGAGAAGTTCCTCTTTTCCGCGAGATAAAAATTCAACTCCTTCCGCCCGGTTTAACTCAAGTTTGCATATGCGCTAAATACAGCACACAGAGGCAGTTACGCGGTTGGCAAGGTGATTTTAACACATTCCTGCGGAGGGAGCTGGTAGGAACGTTGAGTTGCTCGGTCAATGGCCTGCAGGGTCAACGGCGGCGTGGTGTATTCCGCAAATATGCCCGACTGTGAGGGCGGGCACAAGCCGGCGTGAGTAGGTTAAACGTTGCGTTTTATAAGGGCACCACGGGGTGACCAGCCCCTCTCCACCCAGCCCCTCCCCACCCAGCCCCCACCCACCCTCCCCTCTCCACCCAGCCCCACCCCTCCAATTTTTGGATGCACGACGGACGGACGGACACAATAATCCCCTGTGGGCTGGTGTAACCAGGAGGTTACTACCAGTAAGATATACCACCGAATGATTACTCTGACTTTTTTTTTATGTTGCACAATATCCAGAGTTTTTAAAAAAAAACGTCTGAAACTTAAACGTTTTTGTTTGAGCTCGGAGATATGCCTTACGAAAGCTTTAACCTTTACAGAGTAATTCGCTGCAAGGCACGAAGGCATAACCTTAACCCGCGCCCTCCCCTCTCTCCTGAACATTCCAACCCATGGGGCTCGCTCGAACCCGGACGGGGAGGGCTAGGCAAGAACATGCCACCTACACGGCCTACAAAACTAATGATTTATTTCACGGAGCTTGTTTAAATAAATGCAGGTGTGTGTGTGTGTGATTTGCCCGGTTTAAAGAGAGATTAACCGAGTTATCTTACTAAACGCGTCCAGTCATAATAAAAGACAAAGATCCCCCGTGTAGCCTGTAACAGGCTTGGGGCAAGCGCTGTTAGCGAGTAGCGCCTATGAACGCCAGCACGGCACACGAGGGGGGCTCGCACCACGCCCGGCCGCCTTTGTCTCCCCAGTGGCGATGTTTTACACGCCACTGCACCAGGTGCCAATATGAGGCCGAGTCGACCTAGGGGAGGGCCCAGAACTGGTTAAGATAATCGTCACCGGTGTCTCGTCAGGTTCGTAGCGCAGCGCGCTAACCGCTACCCCACCGCTCTCTGTCATAATACCAACACTAAGTGACGGTGACATCACTACGGCGCCTGTGCCAGGCTAGGTGCACTTTGAGGCTACCACGTGAAGTGTCGAAGGCTCGCTGACAGGTGGTCTCGAGGCAGATCCTGCAGGTGCCATGGGTTGGCTGACCGAGAGGACCGGTAGATACACCACCAGTTGTACCCCCCTACTGTGCCAAGCTAGGTGCAGGAGTTCTCGAGACAGACCCAGAAAGTACCATGGGTTGGCTGACCGAGATGACCGGTAGATGCACCACCAGCTGTACCCCCTATTGTGCCAGGCTAGGTGCATGAGGAGGTCTCGAGACAGGCCCAGCAAGTGCCATGGGTTGGCTGACCGAGATGACAGGTAGATACACCACCAGCTGTACCCCCTATTGTGCCAGGCTAGGTGTAGGTCTCGAGACAGACCCAGCAAGTGCCATGGGTTGGCTGACTGAGATGACCGGTAGATGTACCCCTACTGTGTCAACTTGTTGCGTTTTAGCCACCCGGCGCTCCGCCAGTTGTTGTGAGCGTCGTTCTTCTGCCCTCCGTTGTTGCTGGAGGGCGACTGCCTCAACTGCCCAGTAGCAGCGTCCCTCACGAGCCTCCTCCATCGCCCGTGTTATAACACAAACATACAATATATTTTGACTGTTGCCCCTGGGTTGCCATGATGACCCCATGTGACTTAATTCAGCCGAACATAACACGGCGAGGCGCAACAAAGGCACTTCTGATTGTCACTTGATGTTACAAAGTTGCACTGTTCAACATCAACTTTAGCGAAACGGTTGCTTCAAACGAAAAGAAATAAATACGTGACCATGTTCGCCAGTGGCAGTACAAAGTACAAATAATAAGAAAAAAAACTCGGCAACTTGCCACCATTAACACGATCCTGGCACACACAAAAACGAATATATTGTGCTATTAGCAAACGCTTCATTTCCATTAAACGAATTATTTGGTGGTGATACTGCTGCGTTGGCAGTGGTGCACACGCTCAAATGACATTCGTCAATAATGATGTGGGCCTTAAAAAATAAATTAATATCAGATGCGACGTTTTGGGTAATGGCTCAACACGTGTGCTATGAAGAACGCAAAACTCTCAATGTCTCATCAGTGCCCGACCTTATTACAGACCAATTCAGACCTTAATAATGGTCACCCCGTGCCCTTATAAATATCAACGTTCACCCTACAAAGCGAGAAACACAAATAGACAACATTGTTTTGCCCGTATCGAAACGGCTGTACGCTGTATGGGATGTGAAAATTAAATTTCCCATGTACAAGAACACGGCTAAAACTGTATGGGTTGACAGGTATGAGAATGGTTATTGCCCAAAACGTCGCACGCCGTATTATATTTCTACTTTTAAGGCCAGTGTTTTTCACGAATGTGTCGAGTGCTTCGATTTTATTTTTAAATCCTTTATATTAAGTTCGCTTGCTTGCTTGCGACCGTGCAAATCTTTCGGTCGTTGTTTAACCCACTTCTCGTGATCCAATCGAGCTGACATTTTCCACACAGACTCGTTGTGCGAGACAATTAATGTTCGTGAAAAATGTTTTCCAAAATTTTACACTGTTTAGGGAAAACAAATTAAATATTTAATTACCAATTGCTTAATACTGGCAGACAATCATCTGACCCATAGGTGGCAGCCATCTCAAGCCAGAGGACGAGAAGACTCTAGCCGCCACGCATATAAAGGATTTATAGTGAAAAACTTTTTTTTACGGGTTATACTTGTTTGTTATTAATAAACCGTTTTAGTTTCGGGAAGAACATCTATGTGCACGGGTATATTAGCATAGGAGTGAACATTCTGCTCAGATTCATTAGGTCCAATGCCAAATAGTTTAGCCTTATTTTGCAGCCACTCATGACAAACGTGGTAAAAGGTAAATGTGTTGTTTACAGCTGCGGATGAATTTCAGGTGTGTCCTAGAGGTATTTGTTAGGCTTACGGCTCTAATTAGGGTGAGGGGTTAGGGTCAAACCTGTTATTGGGCCGAGCTATTGGTAGGCTTAAAACTATGGTCACGATTTAGGGCAAAGGTTACTGTGAGAACTATGGAAAAGGGTTAGAATGCTCTTTGAGTTCGGACTAAGGTTTTGGGTTACAGATGCTTAACCATATCCATAAGCCTGATCCTTACAGCAGCATTCACCATAATCGTAGCCCTAAGCCTAGCTGTAGCCCTAACTGTACCCCTACGTCTAGCCCAAACAATAGCCAAAAGCAAAGCAGCCTTAAACCTAATCATATTACTACTCAGCCTAACAGCAGCCTTTAACCCCGAATCCTAACCATAGCAATACGTCTCTCAGCAATCTTAACTCTAACCATATCCCCCAAACCCTAATAGATGTAGCCCTAACCATATCTCTAGTATGTCGCTTCTGCTGCTATTAGAATAATGGCCATGCCCGCAAGGCTTAGGGGCTATGGTTACATATTCTGTGGGTCTTTCGGTTAAGTCACGTAGATGGTTCAAAAAAAATAACAAAAAACTACGACGTTTCGATCACAACACAAGCGATCGTCATCATGTGTTGTGATCAAAACGTCGTAGTTTTTTGTTATTTTCTTTGAAACATCTACGTGACTTTACCGATAGACCCAAATAATGTGAATTTCTGCAGTCACGAAAGCTTTAAGTCAAGCTATGGTTAGTGTTTTGGCTACTGTTAGGTTATGATTAATTGGGGTTTACGGTTGTTAATCTTAGGACTGAGGTTAATGTTTGTTGTTTCGTAATGAAAGTGTGTCAAGCCCAGTGTATAATTAATAAGCCACAATATGCTACAACCAACGCAATGTATATATGGGTGGTCACTGCGAAATACGTGCACCGCACTACGCTAGAACAATGGCGTTGAATGATTTCGTGTCGTCTACAATAAATTGGTGTGAAACATTGCAATGTTGCGTGTAATTATCGAGGGTAATTTTCGGCCTACTCTCGCAAGAAAGAGTGTACCCACAGTTTACCCTACCCCCCATCGATCTCTGCTGAGAGATGGATATTTTCGGACAAGAGGCAATTGCATCGTAAGAAAGCTGTCGTTTTAATTGCCACTGCGGGAGACAAACACCACAATCAGTGCTAGACATCTGTGCAAGTGCAACACACGACTTGGATCACACGATACGACAGCTACCAACGTGTTGTATTTGTGCCATTTTAGTACGAACAGTTTATTAAAACACGTAGGCTATATCATCCATATCATCGTTTTTTTGGGTTAAATCGCGTAAATATGTGTCGTTAAACCCAACACCACCCGACACTGCATGCCAATTCGTTACTAGTAGAGCAACACCGGTGTTTTAGGGAGTAAATCGACAACATTGAGCATTAACACCGAATGCCCAAGATGTTAAAGAACGCACAATCCTGTGGTATATACGTGCTACGAATCCGGGCCATACAACAATAGTTCGCTTTCCCGGCACAAGGCTTATAACATCCGTGGCGAGTAATTGAAAGCAACTCCTCTGGCTCTTAGTTTTTTCGGGAAAAAAAAGTCACGTAGTTAAACATAAATAATAGAAATAATAATAGAAATAAAATAATAAACCACTCTTTTTACCTACGTGACTTTACCGAAACAACCTAAGCGTACGATTCGTTGCAGTCACGAAAGCTTCAAATCTAGAATCAACTCCTCCTGGGCCTCCCCCTTGCAACGCCAATCCGCACTGACCAGCGTGGTGAAGTATGGTCAAAACCACCACACAGACCCCCCCCCCCCATGTGTCAACACGGCATGGGGGTGAGGGAGGTCTCCATCCAGCAGTGAAGAGGATTTGTGACTATGGGGACCTCATTTGCCAGTAAAAATATGATAATTGGTTCTTTACCCTTCTATCTGGCAACAAAACTGACACCTTTTTGCAAGGAGTCATGTTTGCATAGACCGCAATACCTGCAGTCATAATACAAACAAAAGAACATAACTCTGATAAGGACAGTGCACATTATCAGAGTTATGTCCTTTTGTTTGTATTATGACTGCAGGTATTGCGGTCTATGCAAACATGACTCCTTGCAAAAAGGTGTCAGTTTTGTTGCCAGATAGAAGGGTAAAGAACCAATTATCAGGATTTGTGACCTCAAGTCCCAAACAACAGCGTGTGATAGTAGTGAACTACAGTCTAACACACACAGCACACATATTCTTGGTTCTTTCGGTAAAGTCACGTAGAAGGGAAGTAATAAAATAATAATAAAACATAATAAAATAATTCTCACGACGTTTCGGCTACAACGCAAGCAGCCGTCTTCAGGTGAAGAATGAGACACTGCCAAGCTAAGAGCTTATATATAAGCTGAGTTGGAGGTGGAAGAAGAAGAGCGCCTTGACAAAATAATATGCATATCAAGAGGAGTTTAGCATATATGGGAAATGCGTAGGAGGTGGGTGGGGGGGGGGTTTCATAGTCATATTATGCCCATGCATTATGCAGGATCAACAGCACCGAGGGGGGGTGCAGTAGCATTAACAAAGGAAAATAATGTTAATTGTATGTAGCTGCAGTTACTAAACAGTACACAATAGTAGTGTACGTGGAACAGAGCCCTTTGTTAGCCTACCGAAGGCTTCCACCCCCCAACACACCGTATCGGCCTGTGCGAGTGTATAACGATACACAGTACACTATAGTAAGCATAGTGAAATCATAGTAAAACCACTGTGTAGCGTAGTAACAATGTACTTTCGTGTGAACTGTATCATCAATTTGCCTAGCGCAAGGCCTCGGATAGAAAACACCACGACGGTCAGCAACAAAAGGCACCAATTGAAGTTTGAAGAGACACGAGTTGACACCGTTTGAGGTTCTCTTTGTCTCGATGTTTGTGTGTTTATCCTAAAGCCGTCGCAATTACGGGCAAACAAACGCGGCATTGTTGTCGATGTGTTGTTAACAGGCGCGTCAAGTTGGCGTTCACTTACCAGCGCTATTCTCTCTCGCTCTCTCTCTGTGTGTGTGTGATCTTCAGCGAGGACAACAGAGAGACACCGGGGGAAGAGGCAGAGCTGAAATGTCTGAGTGAAGATGCCGGGGAAGGGAGGGAGCGAGCGAGCGATGAGTGGGGAGCGTTGTGTCCTTACCCCGGAGTCCAACTGAGATCCACGCAGGCCTCGTACGACTTAAGGAAAACAAATTGAAATCTCGCGAGACTTGGGGAAACGTGGTCAGGGTGGTTGGGGGAGGGGCTTTAAATATCGCGAGACTTGGGGAAACGTGGTCAGGGTGGTTGGGGGAGGGGCTTTAAATATCGCGAGACTTGAGGAAACGTGGTCAGGGTGGTTGGGGGAGGGGCTTTAAATATCGCGAGAACCCCGCCCCCACACGCGGTTGCTCAATGATGTCACCGCTCTGAGTTTCGAAGTCTCGCGATATTTCCTTGGCGAACGTTAAAGGAGGGTTGAATTATTCAGATATCGCGAGATCTCGCCGAAGCCCTCCCCCACCCACCCTCAACTCCTGTGGGCCAGATTTGAAGCTTTCGTGACTGCAAGGATTCATACTCTTAGTTCTTTCGGTAAAGTCACGTAGGTGAAAAATGAAATTAAAATTAATAAAATTAATAAATGAAATAAAAATTAATAAAATTAATAAAAAACATTTTTTATTAATTTTAATTTCAATTTTTACCTACGTGAAAAATGAAATTAAGATTAATAAAATTAATAAAAAAAAATTTTTTAATTAAAATTAATAAAAAATATTTTTTATTAATTTGAATATCATTTTTTACCTACGTGACTTTACCGAAAAAACTAAGAGTATGAATCCTGTGGGCCAGCCCGGTTGTCGATGATGTCACCGCATTGATTTGTAAGTCTCGCGATAATTCGGTTCAAGATATCGCGATATTTCGTATTGCACGCCTGTCAACCCGTGCGGTTTAACCCCGTATTCTTTGTACAGGGGCCGTCCATAAATGACGTCACGCACCTAGGAGGGGGGGGGGGGGGGTCAGACATTTGTGACGATGTGTGACGAGGGGGGGGGGTTGAAAAATGTGACGTCACATCAAAATGCGCAACTTTAAATAAATATAGACAACACGTTCTACTTAATAAAAAATACTTTTAAATAAATGTTTTCTCCTACAACATCAGAGTGCAGCGCCACATTAAATACGCACTACAATGACAATAGTTTAAAGCCATTTGAAGCATAATTTAATGTGGGGGGGGGGGGGCAGAGCTTTGTGACGTCATATTTGAGGGGGGTCTGACTTTTTGTGACGCAGTGTGACGGGGGGGGGGGGGTCAAAAATCGTCCAAAATCGCGTGACGTCATTTGTCATTTATGGACGGCCACTAAGTGTACTAGTGGTGAGTGCAGTGGTGAGTGTACAAGTGGTGAGTGTCTATTTGTGTTTCTCCCTTGTGATGGGACTTTGTATGATGAACGTTGAGATTTATAAGGGCACAGGGTGACCACTGCGGCTTTAATTGTTCTGTAAACACATTCCTGCGGAGGGAGCTGGTAGGAACGTTGGGTTGCTCGGTCAATGCCAGGGTTAACGGCGGCGTGGTGTATTCCGCAAATATGCCCGACTGTGAGGGCGGGCACAAGCCGGCGTGAGTAGGTTAAACGTTGAGTTTTATAAGGGCACCCCGGGGTGACCAGCCCCTCCCCACCCAGCCCCCACCCAACCCCACCCTCCACACCCAGCCCCTCCCCACCCTCCCCACCCAGCCCCTCCCCACCCTCCCCTCTCCACTCCCAAGTCTCGCGATACTCAGCCTCGATCGGCTCCTCTCGTTCTCGCGAGACTTGGACGCCACCACCCCCTCCACACACACAGGGGGTGCTCGTTATCCCACAAGACACCGCGCCACCCCCTCCTTTTCCGGCGGCTCGAGGTAATGGCGGCTACGTTGCGTTGCTCTCCTCCGACTCAATCCGATGTAATCCGCCGTCATTAAGGCCGCGCTTGCTCTCCATTTCGCGATGCTTGTGCGCGGGAGTAAGTTAGCTTTTTAGGGCGATGGCGTACGACGCGGCGTTTCGTGATTACGCTTCTTCGCGACGTTATTCTGTACGTGTGTGTGTGTTTTTGGGTTTCGTACAATCATACTCCGGCTTTGTGGCGATGTGAATTATATCGCTTAACACTTTATTAAACCTGTGTTGGTTAGTGCGCGGCGTCTCGGGCGACTTTCACGGAGGCGATAAACAAAAACACATTTTAAGTGCCGCTGTGGACATTGCGAGATGTGGAAATTATCGTGCCGAGCAGTTTCGGGGCCTATGGGTCGCTATGCCGGATAAGCCTGCGCGACCGGCTGGAACGTTCGGCATGGGTTGTTGGCCACAGCGGCGAGCAAGGGTCGCCAACCAGAGTATTAAGAAAGAGCCTCAATGCGAGATGTTAAGGAGAGTGGGTCTCCTTAACAATATCACGGAGCAGTTTCCCTAAAAGAGGCGTATGTTGGTCTAGGCAGTGGTTGAGATGGTAATGCATGGCAGAGACCCTTGGTGTAGCACAAGCACGAATATTAGGTTGTTGTAGGTTACTATGCGTGATCATCTCGGTGGTTGTGAAAATGTACGCGATGTTAATCCCAGATCAACCCATTCAAAGTGGGCTTTCCGGTTGAGAGGATGCCTAACGTGGGTACAGCAAGCGTTTGTAAATCCACTGCTGGATGAATGCCAACCAGCGTCGCTGCGTGGTTCCTGTTTAGCTATTTGGCCGCAATCCACTTAAAGGGATGGAGATGTTTGTATGACTCCTGCACGCCGTTGTGCGCTGTGTACGTGTTTCTGCCGTGTTATTTGCGTGTTTTGTAATTGTGGTTACCCTTGCGAATGAGGCCGTTTTTGACATCGGCGAGTTGGCTATCGCAAGGTTGAAACCGATCAACTTAAAAGCTCGAGTGGCGTCGAGATCACATTTGCACGAAGCCAGCAAGCCGATTGATTGATGTAGGACGGCTTTAAAGTCAAAACCGTAAGCGAATAGGAGGCATTTTCACTTGCCACGAGGCGTGACCCATGAATATCGGTGGGATCTTCTTGTCGCTTGGATCCGTACCAGGGCACACTCCCAAGGTGTAGTGTGTGTTAGGCAACTGGTCACACAGGTGTGGTGGGTCACCAGTGACGATAATTTGAACGGGTCCTGGGCCTCGCCTAGATCGACTCAACCTCAAATGAGTAACCGGTGGTGGCGTGTAAATATCGCCAGTTCGGGAGACAAAGGCGGCCGTGCGTGGTGTTGGCCACCCTTTTCCAGTGTTGTTCTGGTATCTCATAGTTGCTCGCAAACAGCACAGTCTGCTGCTGGCTATACGGGGGGGTTGGGGGGCTCTTTGGTGGATCAAGAGGACCTTTTATGTGGTTAAGAGGTGTTCCCCTATTGTATTTTCTGCCCGATGTTGACCCACGGTTTTGTTTAAATGTTGTGCCCAAAACAGACCCTGAGTCAGGAAGATGGGGCGCTACTCCTTGGACCCCGAGAATCCCACCAAATGTAAGTCTCGCCGCGGGGTGGGACCGCACCAACTCGTTCACCTTCATGCTCTTTAGTTCTTTCGGTAAAGTCACGTAGGTAAGAAAGAAATAAAAATTTATATAAAATAAAAAATTACGACGTTTCGGAGGCAACGCAAGTCTCCGTCATCAGGTGGGACCGTCACAGCTAAATTTGCTGCATCAAGTGAGGCAAATCTGGCTGTGAGGGTCCCACCTGATGACGGAGACTTGTGTTGCCTCTGAAACGTCGTGATTTTTATTATTTTATTAATTTTCATTTCATTTTTTACCTACGTGACTTTACCGAAAGAACTAAGAGTATGAATCCTTGCAGTCACGAAAGCTTCAAATCGTTCACCTTCCTCTGCAGACCTCATTTCGTTCCGTCTCCAGCTCATTCACCATTCGATTCTACCTCCTGTCACTTCATTCCCTACACTCTTCTTCTTGGTTCTTTCGGTAAAGTCACGTAGAAGGGAAATAATAAAATAATCAAAATAAAACATAATAAAATAATTCTCACGACGTTTCGGCCACAAGGTCCTCAGGTGAAGAACAGGTCTGTCGGAAAGACAGCTCATTCAGACGCTGTCTTTCCGACAGACCTGTTCTTCACCTGAGGAACGTCTGCTTGCGTTGTGGCCGAAACGTCGTGAGAATTATTTTATAATGTTTTATTATTATTTTATTATTATTATTATTTTATTATTTCCCTTCTACGTGACTTTACCGAAAGAACCAAGAAGATGAATCCCTGCAGTCACGAAAGCTTCAAATTGATCCCTACACTCGGTGTCATCGTCCAAGACACTGCCATCCTCCATCAAACTTTTCTCTCCGCTTCGTTCTCCGCAACACTGTAGTGTTGGATGGTGCAGGGAGTGGGCTCGTCCCAGCAGCATGGGTTGCAATGATGACCAACTTAGGACACCTTTGGATTGACCGTGAAAATAACAACTGCGTTACCATTCCTCTGAGCAGCCCCTCTGTTTGCGTGCCCTGAACCCGCTATGGGTGGCTGAAAAGTGGCCAGTACTGCACCTCTTCTGATCTCTAATCTTGTTGTGTCTGCGTGTGTGCACGTGGTTTTTGCGTGTGTTCCATCCTGTGTGGTCTACCCATGTGTGCCTGTGTTCGCTTGTATGTCCGTGTTTGTGCGTGTCTACACCTGTGTGTACGCGTGTTACCCCCCCACCCCCTACTTGTGTTTTCACGCCACAGCCTGCAAGGCCAGGGGATCAAATCTCCGCGTCCATTTCAAGGTAAGAATTTGCTAGAGCCACATTTTTTTGCGTTTGGTAGTTGCCGATACCAACATCATTATCATCGTCACTGCTGGAATGAAGGCACCTCCATGCTGTTGCCATCCCCTATAACGTCCTGCGATGCTGCAGTCCATCCCGTTTGCCACAACACGGTGTTAATATTGGAATGTGCTACTTTGAAAGCCTCGCTGAATCTTAAGACTCAGTTTTTGGAAAATTAAATGAATTTTTTTTGTTCTTTAACAGAAATCAAGTCCAAGTTGTTTTTTTATAACTTAGCGAGAACTCGAGAAAGACCGTGATTAGTTTAATTATAGTGACCTGGGACACCAGTGGCAAATAAAATTAAAACACAGCAATGAAGCAAACTGAAATATGCACAAGAAGACCCATGTCTCATGCAAATGAAATACATGATGTAAGGTATTCGCATACTACTAGCCATTGTCATTTAAAAGATGTTTCCAATAAGACTTATTTGTTAATAACAAAAACATTTGCCTGGATAATCCCTTGAGTTGTTATTTAGCAATTGAAACTAGACTTCTGTGCATTTCCAAGGTTGTTGAATTATGTTTGAGAGAAAACGTGCATAGTTTTGTCTTTCACCACGTGCACGCACGCGTCTCTTCGAGTGGCCATGATGACCAGCTTAGGACACCTTTGGATTCACCGTGAAAACAACCTCAGCGTTACCAAATGGCTGAGCCACTCGAAGGCAGGCGGTTTGTGTTGCGATGGTAGATCGTGTTTGGGGTGCATGCTTATGTGAGCAATTAGCGTGGTTAAAGCAACAATTGTACATGGTTGAACAACAGTCAATGGAATCGCCAGCCAAACAGGACACTGATGCTTGTCCGCTTTATTAGAGTATTTTGCTGCTATGCATTTCCACGTGATCGGCCACTTAGTTGAGCTCTCATTTGTGGCCAGATCGCTCTCTGAAAAAGCTATGTAGCTCGGTGACACTTTAACTTGTAAAATAAAAAAAAAAATTATTGTGAAGTTCCTTAATCAGATTGTTGTTGATTGAATGCTTTTGTTTTGACCAGAACACCCGTGAGACCGCACACACCATCAAGGGCATGCACATCCGCAAGGCAACCAAGTACCTGAAGGATGTGGTCCTCATGAAGCAGTGCGTCCCTTTCCGTCGCTACAACGGTGGCGTGGGCCGCTGTGCCCAGGTGAGACACCGGTTTCTTTAGCTTTTTACTGACGTCGGGCGCGTTACCCGTACGTGCGTGGGCCTGAGTCGTTTAAGAGACTTGAGAGAAGGCGGGCTGTGCACTTGCATTGCAGGCGTTCGACGGTTTGATTCCGTCTTGCTGTCGTAGCAGTGGAAACATTGGGGAAAGTTTCTTACATATGCCTGCCTGTGCCCATCAATGGGGGCGCCATAGTCGAAGGGTAAGGGTGGTGAGGTAAAGTGTGGGTACTCTACCCCCCTCCCTTCATGCAAGAGTAGATCCAATATACCTGATGACGGAGACTTGTGTTGCCTCCGAAACGGCGTGATTTTTATTTTATTTTACTTTTATTAATTTTAATTTTTTACCTACGTGACTTTACCGAAAAGAACCTACCTAAGAGTATGAATCTTTGCAGTCACGAAAGCTTCAAATCTAGAATCCAATATACCCTCTAAGGGCATTTTTGCACCGTACCTTATCGTGGAGGCCCTTCTGCCAGCAGTGGCAGTGAGCAAGAACTTGCAGGGATGCACCTTTGTTAGACACTGCTTAATGACGGAGTTGCGGAGGAATGTTTTACACCTACATCTACTAGGTTATGATGAAAAGAAAACCCACGTGAGAATAATTCCTTCATTTTAAGAGAAGTGCGAGGGGGAGATGGACCTGGCATATTGTGTTCCGCCACGCACCGACGCGCGTTGCTTCGAGTGGCCATGATGACCAACTTAGGACACCTTTGGATTCACCGTGAAAACAACCTCAGCGTTACCAAACGGCTGAGCCACTCGAAAGCAACAGGGCCGCGTTTGCGTTGGGTGGCACTTGTCGCACCGATTTTTTGTGCTGATCGTGTGCGTGTGCTCGTGCGTGTGATCGTCCTTCAGGCCAAAGCATGGGACTGGACACAGGGCCGTTGGCCCAAGAAGAGCGCCGAGTTCCTCCTGCAGCTGCTCAAGAACGCCGAGAGCAACGCTGAGTTCAAGGTGAGGCGCAAGTAGGTCGTGGTGGGGGGGATTCGGGGGACACGGTCGGAGCCGCGAGTGGGGCGCGAGGGGAGGGTTGGGTCGGGGTTGCGGCCGTCGCTTCGAGTGGCCATGATGACCAGCTTAGGACACCTTTGGATTCACCGTGAAAACAACCTCAGCGTTACCAAATGGCTGAGCCACTCGAGTGCAGACGTTGGCCGTGGTGGGGTGGGCGGTGGTTGTGCTGGTTGCGGTCTGGTCACGTTCGCCACTGTCGTTCCCCCCCACCGTCTGACCCTCGATTGGATGAGTCGTGTGGTGGTCGAACAACCTTCGCTACTCCGCGAGTTGTCGCCATTCAAGGTTCTCGGCACGCATCACGAATCTATACTCTCTTCTACTTGCCTTGTTTGTATCACCGCGATCTTGTTTCCTATTTACTGCCTCGTTAGTTCCTTGAGCCTCAACCTAACAGCATTGTGATGGAGGTTATACTTGTGGCCGGTGTGTTTGGTGGTTGTTTAACCGGTGATTGGGTTCCAAGATTATGTACATGATTGCTGTCTTCAAATGTTTCTTACAACCCACTGACGTTATATTATTGTACAGTATTATAGTACTTTTGGATTTGTAGCTGGTATTAGTGGTTGTTATATTGGTGGCTGGGTGGTTGTTGGTGATTGAGGTGCTAGTTTTTACAAGTGGATGCTTGTTGGTGCTGTTGATTGTTAAACATTACGCTGAAAGTACCAGTTGGTGAGTTGTGGTGGTTTGGTAGTGCTGATGGTTGCTACACCTATCGAAAGTTCTTTATTGCTGCCGCACCTTCTCACTCACCCCCCCTCTCACTTCCCCACTCACACATGACCCACACCGCTCCTCGCCCACACTACTACTCTCACTTGCCCACTCACACTTCCTTTCCCCAACACTCCTCTTACACCACTCCTCACCTGCTCCTCACACACTCGCACCTCTCCTCCAAACCGTGCTAATCCTCGCCCCTGATTAGCACGGTTGGCTACTCACGGCGCAAAAGATGTCCAACACACGTGACGTATGAGCCGCTCGTCTCGCATCCTCTCGCTCACACTGGCCTTGCGTGTGCCCACCCGCCGCAGGGCCTGGACGTGGACTCCCTGGTGATCGAGCACATCCAGGTGAACAAGGCCCCCCACATGAGGCGCCGCACGTACCGCGCGCACGGACGCATCAACCCCTACATGAGCTCGCCGTGCCACATCGAGCTGATCCTCACCGAGAAGGAGCACGTCGTGCCCAAGCCAGAGGAGGAGGCGGCCGCCAAGAAGAAGGTGAGCACAGCCGTCGCGCGGCGTGGGCCCCCTCGCCATAACCCTCGTCGCTCTCGCCGAAGCCCTTGTCCTCACCGTAGTCGTCGTCCTAACCACCTAGCCCTCGACCTCACCGTAGTCCTCGCCACCTAGCCCTTGACCTCACTGTAGTCCTCACCACCTAGCCCTCGACCTCACTAGTCGTCCTCACCACCTAGCCCTCGACCTCACCGTTCAACTCGTCCTCACCATCGCCATCAATCTTAATTTGGAGCTTTCGTGACTGCAGGAATTACTCGTTGGTTCTTTCGGTAAAGTCACGTATGTGTGCCGATGTGTGCTCTCTCTATGTATCTTTGTGATATCTGCCTGCTTATGTGTCTGTCTATAGTTTTCTGGTTAGATTTTTGTTGCTATTTCTTTTATACCTGATGATGATGATGATGATTGCTTGTGTTGCAATCGAAACGTCGTAGTATGCTATTATTAAATTTATTATTTTATCTTCATACGTGACTTTACCGTAGCCATCGGCGGGGGGGCGGGGGGGGGAGGCTGCCATCCTCACCACAGCGCTTGTACTCACCCTCAGTGGGGGGGTGATATCCCGAGTGCTGCCCCCCCCCCCACCTGTCTGGCGCGTGCGTCGCTTCGAGTGGCCATGATGACCAACTTAGGACACCTTTGGATTCACCGTGAAAACAACCTCAGCGTTACCAAACGGCTGAGCCACTCGAGACGCACGTGTCCACATGGGGACCCGCCACCCCCCCTCCCTCCCTCAACCCTTGGGGCTTGAGCTTCAGAGTTTCCAAAGAGGCTTTAGCAAATCCACAAGCTGTGCATTGGAAGCGTCGTGGAAGGAGGCTGGGAGAGTATTTTATGAGCGTTCACGAACGTCAACACATTCTAAATGTTGCATAAGGGGGTCAACAGGCTGGAACCAGTGGTGTAAATCCCACGTGTCCCTGTTGTAGGGAACACGTTGCTCAATACAAACACTAAGTGTGCAACATGGGACCTCCTTTGCCAGTTGGAAATATGAGAATAGTTTTTCCCCTTTTTTCTGGCAACGGGTTCAGATGTTAAAACGCCAAACTGAAACCTTTTACGAGGAATCATGTCTGCGTTAAGCACAATACTTGTGGTCAGAATGCAAACACTCCCACTTGAGCGAAAAAAAATTCTTGCTGTGGTGTTTTCCCACCTGATGATGATTGCTTGTGTTGCAATCAAAGCGTCGTGATTTGTTTTTATTATATTTCTACCTACGTGACTTTACTGAAAGAACAAAAGAGAATGGATTCCTGCAGTCACGGAAGCTTCAAATCAAGATAAAAAAACATACTATGATAAATATATGCATCGTCTTTGAAACTGATTGGTCCACACCAGAGACAGCGTTCTTTCAAGCCTCGTCTCTGTTCGAACAAGAAAGCTGTCTTTGGTGTGGACCAATCGGTTCCAAAGACAATGCATATATTATCAGTGTTTTGTTTGCATTCTGACCACAAGTATTGTGGTTAACACAGACATAATTCCTTCTAAAAGGTTTCTGTTTGGTGTTTTAACATCTTAACACCTGTTTTGTTGCCAGAAAAAAGGGGAAAACCTATTCTCAAACACAAAGTGGTTCGTGATAGGTTTTTACCCTTTAAACTGGTACAAAAACAGACACCTTTATACAAGGCATCATGTTTGCAATAACCACAACACAAGCAGTCAAAATGCAAACAAAAAGAAACAACTCTGATAAAGATATGCACTGTCCTTGAAGTTGATTGGTCCACACCCGAGACAACTTCTCTTAGTTTTTGTACCAGTTTAAAGGGTAAAAACCTATTACTATATTTTGCCACTGGTAAAGGTCTCATAGTATACAAAGTGGTTACTTTCATTGACCCCCCCCCCCCCAAGGAGGGGAGGGGATTAGGGGGTGAAGATAACCACATAGGGTATTTGAATCTGTAACTTCCCAATTACGAGACTTCCTCGAACTATAACTCGAGACCAAACTGGAATATCTTGAGACGGGGGCTTAAACCTGAAATCGCCTGTGCGCTTGACTAACTGTGTTTGGGGAGTCTCCTTCGGGGGGTAGAGGGGAAGGAGGAAGAAGATTGTGATATTTAATTTTGCCTACGTGAAAAAAACTGCACACCCTGCTTGTCTCGCTCTGCGTGTGTTATTTGCAGTTCTGACTTTATCCGTTTTTGCCACCACAGGTTTCTCAGAAGAAGCTGAAGAAACAGAAGCTCATGGCCCGGGAATAGACATCTCCCACCAGTCCTTGTCGATTTAATAAACACCTTAACTGAAAATAAACATTAAGTGGTCACGTATACATATGTGCATCTGTTTTGTTTCCCTTGAGACGGATCGGTATATAATCATCTGCAGTGACTTGGACATGCATCTGGAGTGAAGACACGGGAGTCGCGATGTGGATGCCTGGGATGGTTCTCAACATTATTTGGACTTTCCAAATGTACACCAATGCTCTTTGGGTATTTGGTGTGGTAACTTAAGGGTTGATGCCCGTACTTCCAATTTTATAGATCTTCACGGCTTTTACACTGAGACCTCCTTTACCAGTGGCAAAATATAGTAATGGGTTTTTACCCTTTCAACTGGTGCAAAACTGACACCTCTTTATACAAGGCATGTTTGCAATAACCACAACACAAGCGGTCAAATGCAAACAAGAAACAACTCTGATGATAATGATATGCACTGTCTTTGAGGTTGATTGGTCCACACCCGAGACAGCTTTTCTTAGAGCCTAGTCTCCATTGGTGTTGGACCAGATGACACCAAAAGGTGTACAACTCAAAGACAGCGCACTATCAGAGTATTGAGAGCTCGGGTAAGCATTTTCACTGAGACGACCTTTACCAGTGGCAAAATATAGTAATAGGTTTTTACCCTTTCAACTGGTACAAAAACTGACACTTTTATACAAGGCATCAGAGTTTCTTTGCATTTTGACTGCTTGTGTTGTGGTTATTGCAAACATGATGCCTTGTATAAAGGTGTCAGTTTTTGTACCAGTTGAAAGGGTAAAACCTATTACTACTTCACGGCTGTGTCATGGACAGCCACCCATCCCAAAGCAAAGGTCTCTGGGACCACCGAGATGCTGGATTTTGAATCCGTGGGAGCAGCCGACTGATAAAACCTGATTCTCATTTTTTTGGGGAGCTTCATCGGGTCAGAATTTGATGAATACAGTCGTTGGCAGCTACGACTGGGGCTGTTTTGCTGTGTGCCCCCCTTCTATTGCGGTTGGTTACGTACGGTGTGACATGGACGTTCCAACAGAAGATGACGATGCAGGTCGCTTGTCACGTGTACAGCGCGCTCTTGAGTTTAGGTCTTCACCTCCACTTAATGTTCCTGTAGTCCATCCTGCATGTGTCTAAAATAGTGCCAGCTTCTCATCGCTGCCTGCATCGGCTCGTCTTTGTTCAACCTTTTTCTACGTTGGTCAGCGACGTTCAGCTGAGATGCAGTAATCTGTCTAGCAGCAATACATTTCGAGTTGCCAATATCTTATCTCTCTACGTCTTTTCAACGTCCCAAGTCTCGTAGGCATACGACGCTGTACTGAACACGCATGTTCATAACATGTACAGTTTGGTCTTAGCTGATTTTTCTTGTTGCATGTTGCTGATATCCTAAGCGATGGGGGATCCAGTTTACCCGTCGGGGCCGTGAGCTCAAGCCCGCACACATTCTCACTCGCGTAACCCAAGTGTGGCAGTATCCACCACGGCCAACAGAGGGACAAACCCCATCCCTGGCCCCTTGTTTCTCATTCTCCCTTTTCCCCCAATAATATTCCAAGGTATCGATGACACGAGACCGAAGAAGAAGCGTGCCTTTGTGTGACTGCAGCGAGAAGTGTCACCGGTCAGCTTGTGTCTGGGCCCCTGCAAAGCGAAGAGAAGGCCACCTTTGTTAACATCTCGGGCCGGAACACCCTCGTGAGGTTTAATTATCAGGAGCTGGAATGTAGCCGAACGAATGTCAGTACATTCTGGCAACTGTGCTGCGACCGTGGCGGCGTGCAGGGTGCCACGTAGGGCGCCGCTCTTCATGGATCTTCGGCTGCACGGAACATTAACATCGCGAGTCTTGGCCAACAGGACTGGCCGATCCAGCCCAGTGGTTCGCAGCCATCGGGGGGGGGGGGGGGGGGGGGGGTTGTATTTCTAGATTTGAAGCTTTCGTGACTGCAAGGATTCATACTCTTAGTTCTTTCGGTAAAGTCACGTAGGTAAAAAATGAAATTAAAATTAATAAAAACAAAATATTTGTATTAAAATTAATAAAAATTAAATATTTTTATTAATTTTAATTTCATTATTTACCTACGTGACTTTACCGAAAGAACTAAGAGTAGGAGGTTGTGAGTTCAATTCCTGGCTGCGGTGGTGGGGAGTTTGTGGGGGAGGTTGACTCGGCCGACTGACCATCTGTAGTCGGAATTAGAGACGCTGCCCTTGTCATGGCAACGTGGAATTTCCACAACGGACTCGGGGCTGTAAACATATGGAACGCTGCTCATGAGCAGGACAATCAGTAGTTGTTTTTTATACAGCACAAAAGTTATCTGGAAGGGCGCGTGCTTTGTAAACCAACACGGAACATTTCCATCGCGAGTCTCGACCAGCAGGACTGGCCGTCCGGCCCGGCGGCTCGCAGCCATGTGGGGGTGGAGGAGGTTGTGAGTTCAATTCCTGGGGGTGGTGGTGGAGGTGGTGGTGGTGGGGGTGGTGGTGGGGGGGGTGGTGGTGGGGGGGGGGTGGTGGGTGGTGGTGTGGGGGTGGTGGTGTGGGGGTGGTGGTGGTGGGGGGGGGTGGTGGTGGGGGGGGGGGTGGTGGTGGGGGGGGGGTGGTGGTGGTGGTGGGGGGGGGTGGTGGTGTGGGGGTGGTGGTGGGGGGGGTGGTGGTGGGGGGGGGGTGGTGGTGGGGGGGGGGGGGTGGTGGTGGGGGGGGGTGGTGGTGGAGCGGTGGGGGGGTGATGTCATGGCAACGTGGAATTTCCACCACTGACTCTGGGCTGTAAACACATGAGCACTGCCTCCGTGCTGACATAAGCAGGAAAGTAGTTGGGTTTAAAAAAAATGTGAATATACAGGATAAAGCTATCGCGAAGGGCACATGCCTAGTAAATTATACGGAACATTTCCGTGCTACGGGTCTGGCAGAGGTGATTGATGGTGACGAATTCCAGTTTTTTTTGTCACAAAGCGAAACATTTAAGAGACCCCCCCCCCCACCCCCGTAATGTAATTGTGCAGTCATCTGACGGTTTGCCCGGTCGTCCTCCGTTATTTGGACGTGAACCTCAACGCCACTTTTAGCGGTGGAGATAAAAACACAAAACCACCTTTTGCGCGTTTAATATTTGATAATAACCTACAATGTCCCAAGACGTCGCCTAATTTAGACGAGCTGTTTAATATTTGATGGCGTGCAAGCTGCTAAGACATCGCTTGATAATTCCAAGAGGCGGGGGTCGTGGGGCAGTAAACAAGGGCTATCCCTCGGGTACGGCGAATCAAGGCGACTGCCTTGGGCCCCGCGCTTTGGGGGGGGGGGGGGTCACAGCGCTTTGCCGTCACGCTGCTATGAAGTGACATCGTTGAGCGTTTTGGCTGATGGGTGTTCGGTGGTTCGTCGTGGGCGAGACATCGTGTGAACTCCCATGCAGTCTCTTCTGCCTACGGGGAAGCTGGAAATCCCATCAGAATATGAACGTTTATTTAGATTGCAGGAGGCATCCGATGGGCTATAAAGTTATTTTTTTTACTATGTCCAGTAAGGGGGCACTGGGGTCAGAAAGTTACAACAACAATGAAAAAAAAACACGGTAGGAGTATAAAGTATAGGAAAGGTAAGAAAAGAAAATAAAACGTGTATTTCACGAAAAGTTAAATAAATAAAAATTAATTAGATTTTTAAAATTAAAATAAGTTTATTTCACTAAAAGTAAAATACGTTTATTTTAGTACAATGTATAGGAAAGGTAAGCAAATAAAAAGCAAATAAAATAAAATGTTTATTTCACTAAAAGTAAAGTCAACTTTTAATTTTAAAATGAAATGTTTTTATATTTAAAATAGAATAAACTTTCTTTTTATTTTTAGTGAAATAAACGTTTAATTTTATCAGGTAAAGCCCGCAGCTATTTATCTTCTATTTCAGAAGCGACCTGGTTATCACAATGTGATAGTTCAACACAAGTGACCTATCATGCTGGACATTTACAGCAGACAAATACTCTAAAGAATGTTTCTATTTAAAGCTTTCGTGACTGCAGGGATTCATATTCTTGGTTCTTTCGGTAAAGCCACGGAGAAGGGAAATAATAAAAGAAAGAAAAAAATTATTATATGATTTTATTATGTTTTATTTTTATTATTTTATTATTTCCCTTCTACGTGACTTTACCGAAAGAACCAAGAAGACGAATGATAATTGTTTTTTTACCCTTTTATCTGGCAACAAAATTGACACCTTTTTTTTACGAGGAGTCATGTTTGCATAGACCACAATACCTGCAGTCATAATGCAAAAAAACATAACTCTGATAATATATGCACTGTCCTTGAAGTTGATTGGTCCACACCCGAGACAGCTTTCCTTAGAGCCTCGTCTCACATGGGTTGGACCAGATGACGCCAAAAGGCGCACAACTCAAAGACAATGCACCATCAGAGTATGAGAGCTCGGGGTAAGCATTTACACCATTGGTACCTCATTTGCCAGTAAAAAATATGATAATTGTTTTTTTACCCTTTTATCTGGCAACAAAATTGACACGTTTTTTACGAGTAGTCATGTTTGCATAGACCACAATACCTGCAGTCATAATGCAAACAAAACAGAAGATTGTTAATTGTTCACGCGACAACGGGGCGAGAGGCAGAGACGCAAACTCCAAACACGCCGGCAGAGGGCAGTCACACAGCGCGCCTTTATCTAGTATTTTTAACAGCGGCTGGAATGTACTCCCAAATACTCCCAACATGTTTACAACAAGCAAAAGAAAAACACGACAGGGGGATGGGGGGGGAGGTTGCCTCCACTCCCACCTCGTTTGCCTGACAGAATACAGAACGGGGAGTGGGGTGGGTGGGGTGGAGTGTGGCTTGTGACATTAAACGAGAGCTGGTACGTGAACAAAAGTCAAACAAACTCCCGAACGAACAGCAAACCTAGGCAACAACAAAACCACACGCGCATGAATTCCCTATACAGAAGCAATACTTAAATTGTTATGATTAAACCCTTAACCCGCCCGGTCACGAAACGCCACCACCGCCAGTACAGGATCATAGGAATCTGTGTTAATACTGGAGGCGATCCAGTACGAAGCAGACATCACAGCGATACACCTCCACTTGCTCCGGATACCCGTTGTCTGGCTCTTGACCAACCGAAATGTGACATCGTAAGTCGTCGCTCTGCGTCCACGTCAGCCGTGCGAGATGAGAAGAAGAAGAAGCAGATCTCAAACAGTGGGATTCATCTTCTTGGTTCTTTCGGTAAAGTCACGTAGAATGGAAATAATAAAATATTAAAAATAAAACATAAGAAAGTTTTATTTTTTATATAAAATACTTTATTATGTTTTATTTTTTTTATAAAATATAATAAAGTCATAAAAATAAAATGTAATAAAGTAAAATTTTTATATAAAAATACTTTAGTATGTTTAATTTTTATTATTTTATTATTTCCATTCTACGTGACTTTACCGAAAGAACCAAGAAGATGAATCCCTGCAGTCACGAAAGCTTTAAATCGAAATTTAATTAATTTAATATGTTTTATTTTTATTATTTTATTACTTCCCTTCCATGTGACTTTACCGAAAGAACCAAGAAGATGAATCCCTGAAGTCACGAAAGCTTCAAATCGAGACAGTGCGACTTGTTTTAGGCACAACTTGGGCTAAGGGGTCATTTGCAGCACCCTGTATACCCCCCCCCCACCCCCCCAGGGTCATTATAATCATCGGCAGTAGAAGCCGCAGCAACAGAAGCATTACCATCCACCACCATCATCATCATCATCACACCCACCATCATTGCCACTTACATCATTACCACCACCACCACCACGATCGTCAACACCATCAGCAGCAGCAACAGAGGCAACAACAGCCTCATCATCACCAGCGCCATCATTACTAGCGCCACCATGGTGACTGACACCACCACCACCAGCAGTCGCAACAGCAGCAATGGCAGCAGTTGTCACCATCACCACCGCGAGCAGCAGCAAGCAACAGCAGCTGCGTTACCACCACCATCGTCACCAGCACGACCATTAAGACAACCATCACCGCCACCACCACCACACAATATTGCCCGAGGAAATAATCCATCATCGCCATCGTCATCATCATCGCTGCATCGTCACGCGAATGTACAACTCCTGGCGAGACTGCTCCGCTGGACAGGAGATCATCATTTCGCACTTGTGCTGCTGCTGCTGCTGTTGCTCTCCGGTGCGTTTTGGGGTTCGACGTTTCGCCCCACGTCACCGGCAGTTCTCCCCCCAGAAGCCCCTCTGAAGTGGAACCTCCTCCGGCGCGTGCAGCGAAGTTGCCGCGACGTCGTGCCGAAGAGCACGCGGTGGGCACAACTCCCAAATGAAAGCACACACAGCGGACAGCGGACATCAAGCGTCGTGTTTTTATTATTTATTTGGGAAGGACTGGTGCACCGTCTTGGCTAATGTGGAATTGAACGCCGCCGGTTCGGGGACCAATCGCGCCACCGCGACACGGGGGCATTTCTTCGATGGACAAGGTGACCCTCACCGCATTCACGGTCAGGTGTGTGAACGCGATGTATTAATTTTCTTTGTATTCTTTGGTCCTTTCGGCAAGGTCACGTAGATAGAAAATAAGAATACAAATTTAAATAAATAAAAAATGAAATGTTTAATATTTTTAATAAAAATACATTTAAAATGACATTTTTAATATTTTAAATAAAAATACATTTAAAATGAAATTAAAAATATTTGTAATTTTATCTATCGACTTGTCTTTACCGAAAGAACCAAAGAATACAAAGAAAATCAATCAAATAGAAAAAATATTTTTCAATATTTTTATTTAATAAAAAATATTTTTCAACATTTTTTCTTTTATTTTCTATCTACGTGACTGTACCGAAAGAACCAAAGAATATGAATTCCTGCAGTCACGAACGTTTTAAGTCAAAATATATTGATCATTACGTGCACGTTCCAAAGCTCTAATTGTTACTTGCAACGAATTATCTCTTGGGGGAGGAGGAGTGGGGAGGGGGGGGCGATTGTGCCCCCCACCCCACCCCCCACTCCGCCGAACCGGCCCCATCGAGGGGCCGCGGGTTCCGAGGGGTCGGTGTCTCCGCTTGAATTCAATTTTCCGAGATGTTAGGGAAAGGTTACGGGAACTCACAAAAGAGAAAATTCAAGTGCCTCCCCCCGCCCCATCCCCCCCCCCCCACCACCCACCTCACTGCCTTTGCCATGACAGCCACTTGGGAGTAATGAGGACATTTAAAAAAACCTCCGTTAACAATTAAAGACTGTCTTCTCGACAGACCTGTTCTCCACCTGAGGACGGCTGCTTGCGTTGTGGCCGAAACGTCGTGAGAATTATTTAATTGTTTTATTTTTATTATTTTATTATTTCCATTCTACGTGACTTTACCGAAAGAACCAAGAAGATGAATCCCTGCAGTCACGAAAGCTTTAAATCGAAAATTAAAGAGTCACGTAGAAGGGAAATAATAAAATAATAAACATAAAACATAATAAAATAATATAATAAAATAAAATAACAAAATTATTATAAATCGAAAATTAAAGAGTTGTTTTGAAAAGCGCTCGTCAAAGCGGCGGTTAGTTACGACGAGTGGGCCGCAAACATCGAGGAAGGCAGAACGCGGAGGAGGCCCAATACGACGCCAACGTTGGGTCAACGTTGGGTCAACGTTGGGCCAACGTTGGGCCATGTTTAGTGAGTAAGGGCTACGCCCTTGTCTGCTAGCTCGTGCGTGTCCTCTCTTGACACGTGTGTGTCGCAGTCACGATGACAAGGGTAGGTTTATTTATATATCTTCTTTTTCATTAACTTGCACGGTTCAATTTGTATGCTTTGGCCACCAACGTGGCTGAATTGGCCAAACATTTGGGTCCAATTTAACTAAGTTACGTAGATAGAAAAATAAAAAAAGTGAAAAAAGTATATTTGACATTTTTATAAAATAAAAATTTAATTTGTATTTTATTGTATTATTGTTATTTTTATTCACTTTATTATTATTTTTCTATCTACGTGACTTTACCGAAAGAACCAAGAATATGAATTCCTGCAGTCACGAAAGTTTTAAGTCAACATTGACTCTTTTTTATTTGACCAGGTAAGGCTCACTGAATTTAGCAGCACCCTTCCTGAACAGTGACGATTCTTGAGACCCATGATTTCTTGGGTAAATAAAGAGCATTCTGATGATAATCATTGTTGTTGTTACTACTCCTCTAGTTACCGTGACATGAGAGATGGTTTGTGAAAGCTACGGTGATGGTTACAATGATGGTGATGTTGGTGGTGAAGGTAGTGACGGTGGTGGTAGTGATTATTATGATGAGGATGATGATGGTTGTGGTGAAGGCAGTGATGGTGGTGGTGGTAATGGTAGTGGTGGTGGTTAGTAGCAGACAGCACTGGGTCTGCTTTGCGTGCCTTGTGTCACGTGGCTATGGCAACAGAGATTAAATATGCGGAGGCATTCGGCGCGAGACTGTCGCTCTGTCGTGTCCGATTAGAATACAACGAGTCTCGCCCGAGCCCTAACGAGTCTACCCCAAACACTGCCCCTAACGAGTCTACCCCTTAATGAGACTACCCAAAACCCTGCCCCTAACGAGTCTATCCCTAATGAGTCTACCCCCTAACCCTGCCCCTAACGAGTCTACCCCGAACACTGCCCCTAACGAGTCTATCCCTAATGAGTCTACCCCCTAACCCTGCCCCTAACGAGTCTACCCCGAACACTGCCCCTAACGAGTCTATCCCTAATGAGTCTACCCTCTAACCCTGCCCCTAACGAGTCTACCCCGAACACTGCCCCTAACGAGTCTACCCCTAATGAGACTACCCTCTAATCCTGTCCCTAACGAGTCTACCCCGAACACTGCCCCTAACGAGTCTACCCCTAATGAGTCTACCCTCTAACCCTGCCCCTAACGAGTCTACCCCGAACACTGCCCCTAACGAGTCTACCCCTAATGAGACTACCCTCTAATCCTGTCCCTAACGAGTCTACCCCGAACACTGCCCCTAACGAGTCTATCCCTAATGAGTATACCCCCTAATTCTGCTCCTAACGAGTCTAACCCGAACCCCATCCCTAACGAGTCTATCCCTAATGAGTCGACCCTCTAACCCTGCCCCTAACGAGTCTACCCCTAACTCTACCCCTATCCGCCGTCCCCTGGCGGTCTCGCGAACGCAGCGATCCATTCTCGCACTTCTTGCGTCTGATCCGATCCGACCGAAACCCAAACCCAACGTCGGGGTGACGGACGGGACCGTATTGACCAGCGGTGCGCAAAGAAAGAGCGGGGGGCGACGGGATGGGGGGGGGGGGGCGCGCAAATCACAAGCGTTTCCTGCGAAGCATAAAAACCAAAAACTAAAAAATTGGTCGTTCGCGCTGTCCCCTTGTTCGGCCCAGAACGGACCGGACGTTCGCAGTTCGAATCCCGGCGGCCGCCCCGGTTAATTCCGTGGCGAAGCGTGGGGGTGGGTCTAATCGAGCACGCAAACTCGCGCCTGTCTGCCGCGATGGTCGTGAATGCCGAAGGAGCCGTCATGCCGATGTCAGCACGCCACGGGAACCAGGGGTAGGCCATTGTGTGCCGGCGTCACGGCCTACAGCAAGAAAAAAAATCGCCAAATGCGAGAAGGCGTCGAGCGCAAATGGATCGGTGGGGTAAAAGCCGCTCAGCGACATCGCCCGTGCTTACTGGGCAGACTAACACCAAACGTACCGGACCATGATGATCATTAATTTTCATTGTGTCATGGGGATCACGAGACACCTGCGGAAGCAAAGGGGCCGCTGAAATTACCACCGAATGCTTACAGAGAAGAGAGAGATGAAAATGTAACTAAAAATCAAACCACATTTTCTTTTTAAATGGAGACATTTTCATCGCAAACGCCCGACGCTGGCAACGGGAAAACGGTGGGGGGGGGGGGGGAGGTCATGAGCGGGGAGCTAAAACGTTCCACCTCAAACGGAATCGTTCCATCTCCCGCAACGCATCACAGGCACCTGGAACCCCCTCCCCCCGCCGCCACCTCCTACCCCGTGGGGTCTTCACCCTCCCGTCACACCCAACAGAGGTCAAACTCATCCGCACGATCGAGCAATCGGATTCCCAAGACGACGGCAGCTAAACCATTGCCCCTCTGGCAGCACCACGGCGCTGTACGAGCTTCACAGATCCGTTTCACCCCAACCCAGAACCTCCCCCCCCCCCCCCCCCCGAGCATTCAGTTCACAGTCGGCCCAGTGCCAACCTCCGTGACTACGTGAGCATCTACGTGAGCGCCCGACTGTGCGCCTGGCTCAGTCGCCGACTCTGCGTCTGGCTTAGCGGCTGACCGGACGTCGAATTGGATGCCTGCCTCGGCAGCTGACCCGACGAACTGGACGTGCGCCTTGATGCGCGGCTGGCCGTCGGGCCCGCCGGCTGACCGCTCGTCTGCGTCGGTGCCCGCCAGCGCCCCGGCCTCTCCGTCTTGACCTGCGCCGGGCTCGGAGTCCGAGCGGGAGCAGCCCTCCACTGCCCGCTGAGCGTCGGCGTGGGTCACGTGGGTCACGTGGCTCACGTGGCTCTCGTCTTGCCGGGGACCCGGAGCGACGCTCGGGGGTTTGGCTCCAGCGTCCGGCTCCGTCGTCGTCGCCGCCGCCTCCGGCACGCCGATCGTGTCGCCTACAGGCGCCAGCGGCAGACAGGGGAAGCACAGGCACCCTAGGGCAGCTTGAGCACCTGCAAGGCTGCAGTCGTTTTGTTGTTAAACATGCAAAAATATGTATTTATATTTTACTCGCTCGTACAAAATCTACGGTGATCGGTGATTGCTTCTATCGGAAAATTTTGTGCGCGGCTGGGGGGGGGGGGTGCTCTGTGCATGGAATTGCAAATTCGCCGGTTCGTATGTTCGTACGTACTTTCGTATGTAGGCGCATACGTATGTACGGACGTTCGTATGTAGGCGCATACGTATGTACGTACGTACGTATGTAGGCGCATACGTATGTACGTACATATGCACGTACGCACGGTCTCATTCGCAAAAGAGTGACCCCGGGCTCGCCAAAATAACAAAAGGGAAAATGTAAAATAAACTAAAACAATGCCGCGAATAGAAATCAGAGAGAGAGAGAGAAAACAACCAAATATAACGCGATAGATGACACGAGCCAACTATGTAAGTGTGCATGTTTTACTTCTTTGGCACCGTACGTTCGCCAACCGTGCTAAGCAGAGGTACGGGGAGAGGGTGGCAATGACAACAACACTCAACTGCACAAGAGAAGCGCTTCTCAAGAAATGAGTTATCAATCTCTAGACCAGTGGTTCTGAAGCTGCAGTCTTGCACCCATTTTGGTTTCTCAATCGATGAATTTGTGTCTTCGATGATTTACCTTCGACACAAAAATATCTGGCCGCGTCTCGCACCCAGCCCCCCCCCCCCAGCAGAGGCGTAGCTAGGGGGGGGGGGGGCAGGGGGGTACATATGTCCCCGGGCGCCAAGGTAAAGGGGCGTCAAAATGAGGCTTACAACGTCACATTAGAACTTATTGCGGCGGGCGCGGCAGCCTGAAACTACTGCACAAATCTACACCTCAACCTAAAAGTTTATATATCCCGCCACACACAGCCTACATGTCATGTAATTACATTTTGGTTTGTGATTAAACGGGGGGGGGGGGGGGGGCGCCAATTTTATAGTTCGTCCCCGGGCGCAAAATATCCTAGCTACGCCACTGCCCCCCAGAAAGGGCATTTCGCGCCCCCTGGGGGTGCAACGTGCACTCCCAGGTGAAGAAGAAGGAGAAAAACCACTGCTCTCGATGGCGGTGGTACGACCCCCAACTCCCGGCATTGCAGCTGCAGCAGTGGCTCGAAGTTGCTCAGAGCGAAGTCACCGCTACTCAGTGGCGAATGGCGGTTGTTGTTATTGTGTGCGTCTATGGGGAGCGGTGGTGTAGCGGTTAGCGCGTTGCGCTACGAACCCGGCCACCCGAGTTCGATTCCCGCTGACGATAATCTAAACCGGTCCCGGGCCTCCCCTAGGTCGACTCAGCCTCAAATGAGTACCTGGTGCAATGTCTAAAAACATTGCCACGAGCGAGACAAAGGCGGCCGTGCCTGGCGCTTGCCACCCACCCCCAGTGTGCCGTGCCGGCCTTCGTAGGTGCACACTCGCTAACGGCACTTGCCCCAACAGTCTGTTAGAGGCTACAAGGGGGATCTTTGTCTTTGCGCGTGCGTTGTTGCGTTTGTTTATCGTGCAGAGCCAAGGTTATGGAAACACAGCGTCGCATTACTCGGGCAATGCCGTCATTGACATGACTCCGCCCCCCCTCCCCTCCTCCCCCAGCCCCGCCCGCACCCTCTTCTCGTTACCCAATCAGGCAGCACGGGGGGGGGGGGGGTCCCATTGTGACGATTATATAAATAAATAACCCACACCACGTGCCGTCCGTCGTCGTCCGAATGCCCACCTTGGGAGAAAAAAAAAGTAGTAACGGAGTAAAAAAGTCAGTTTTTGTAAACATACAGGGTGCTTGATTTTAAGCTTTCGTGACTGCAGGGATTCATACTCTTTGGTTCTTTCGGTAAAGTCACGTGAGTTTACCGAAAAATCAAGGAGTTTCCAGGGTGCTTACATTTTTTTTTAAACACTCATATGGGACTGTCGTTGTTAATGGAAGAAGAAACGGATAAATACACTGGTCAACAAAAAAAACCATTATTTTCTGGCCTGGACTTTTGCAGCTGTTTTAGATTAATTTCAGGGTGCTGATTCCAAATCTGATCTCAGATTTGCTCTATCACATCTCATTTTTATGCTATCGGCATACCCCATTTTCATTGATTTTACCCGAAATTAACTCACTTATGATTGCAAGTTGTTGCGAGTCAGTGACTGCTTTAGTGTTAAAATATGGCGCTGTATTTTTAGGATAGTGTCTTTATAACTATCATTTTATGTAGATATCCACATTTATGTAATATCTTTCTTCTGCAGTTTTTATTGAAAATGCAATATCGATATCTCAAAAACCTGATGTGATAGACGAAAACTGATGCCAGATTTGGAATCAGCACCCCAAAATGACATTACAACCGTTGGAATACCTTATGCCAGAAAAAGTGTGTTGACCAGTGTAATATATTGTGATAACGAATGTAATGGTAATCACTTCGAAAAGTCAAAGAGTATCCCACTTGTTCGCCAGCGTTGTCAACGCGTGGCCTGGAATCTTCTCCGAGCGGTTTACAGCGCCTGGAGGCGCATTTCTTGTGGCGTCGTTGCAAATTCTCAGAAGTGTTGACATTTTAGTTTGAAGCGCCCTGTGTGTGTGTGTATGTATGTAGCGCCATTCAGGCGAGGCCGCGCAGAGCTTTTACGATAGATTCCCAGTTTAAAGAAAGCAACAACAACAACAACAAACCTCTCATGCTTAGGTTTTTTCGGTAAAGTCACGTAGGTAAAAAATTAAAATTAAAATTTATAAAAGTATAGTAAAAATAAAATAAAAATCACGACGTTTCGGAGGCAACACAAGCTTCCGTCTTCAGGTGGAACCGTCACAGCACGATAGCTGTATCAAGTGAGAGAAATTCCAAGAAAACAGTCCTTGTATATATACTGGTTGAGGGTGGGAGGAGCCAAGGTGGGCCCTGGATATTATTGTTGTGAGGTTCGGTGCGGCTGAAGCACGCTGTTAACATTCAAAACTCAAAGGCAAACGACCCTGACACGGACGGATACGCAAGAGAAGGTCAATGTGGTTTTCAGACGAGCGCGAGAAAAAAAAAACCTCGACTGACGGAGCGTGTCTCGTGGTCTGGGACAAGGCACCGCACCTCTGATTAGCGCGGTTGGCTGCGTACGGTGCGAAAGAAGTTCGATACATAGAGAGAGGCACATACAGTAACATACAGAGATACATACACAGAGACACACAGAGATACATAGATACACACACACACATACAGAGATAGACACACAGATACATAGAGAGAGACATACACAGATACATACAGAGATGCACACACAGAGACACACAGAGATACATACACACAGATACATACAGAGACACACACAGATACATAGATACACACAGATACATACAGAGATGCACACACAGATACATGCAGAGATATACACATACAGATACATACTGAGATATACACACACAGATACATACAGAGATACACACATACAGAGACACACACAGATACATAGATACACACAGATACATACAGAGATATACACGTACACAGATACACAGATACACACAGATACATACAGAGATACACACGCACACAGATACATAGATACACACAGATACATAGAGAGACACAGATACATAAATAGACACACAGATACATGCAGAGATACACACACAGATACATAGAGAGACACAGATACATAAATAGACACACAGATACATACAGAGAAACACGCACACAGATACGTGCAGATGTACACGCACGGATACATACAGAGACACACAACGTTGCGTGTGTACACGCTACTCGACAAGCAGCTGTCTCACACACACAGAGCTATGTTAATGCTTTAGCGCTTTGCATTGCCCTTGTGCTGCCTGCCTTTCGTCATTCTTAGCTCTCGAGCACCGGATGAGACAAAGCCACGCAAGAGGCTGTGACTGATGTAGCCCCAATCGGTTTCGAGAACATCATTGAAGGGCACTTGTCTGACACGCTTTACCACGAAGTACGGGCCGTTCACGTGGACCCGGTGCCTTCTAATCGGTGTCGATTTGGCCTTTGAACACCGTCACGCCTCCTGCGTTATTGCCAGAAAGGTTAAAGCCATTAATACCCCTCCCCCCCGCCCTCCTTCGCGCGTGAAGGGCTCACAAGTGGCGTCATCACACCTATGCCTCCACAAATCTGGTTGCCGTCCGCCTGAGGATGCCGCTTGTAATTACTGGCGAAACGTCGGACTCGGATTGTGAAATGTCGTGACTTTGCTCTCCAACACACAAACCGGTGGTGCTGTACTAGTATACTACACTATACACTACACTCTACACTACACTATACACTACACTACTATACACTACACTATACACTACACTATACACTACACTATACACTACACTACTATACACTACACTATACACTACACTTACACTACACTATACACTACACTACTATACACTACACTATACACTACACTACTATACACTACACTATACACTACACTACTATACACTACACTATTATACACTACACTATACACTTCACTATACATTACACTACTATACACTGCACACTACACTATACACTACTATACACTACACTATACACTACACTACTATACACTACACTACTATACACTACACTATACACTACACTATACATTACACTACTATACACTACACACTACACTATACACTACTATACACTACACTATACACTACACTATGCACTACACTACTATACACTACACTATACACTACACTCTACACTACACTATACACTACACTATACACTACACTACACACTAGTGCTGAACTAGTAACGAATTGGCCACGTTATGTTATCTCGACACCCCCTTACTGACTGGCTGTGTCGGATGGTGGCCGGTTGAACGACACATTTAGGTTTACGCCATCTAACCCAACAAGAAACCCTCTAAAGATATTGGTCGTGAAAGCTTAATACTACATGTTAAACAGATTGTAAATGTTGTGGATTTGACACACCGGTTAGTGCTGAACTCGTAACCAATTTCCACGTTCTGTTCACGTGACAAACCCTTTACTGACTGGCTGTGTCGGGTGGTGAAGGCGGCTTTAACGACACATTTATATATTTACACGATCAATCGCCCCAGAAAAAAACCTTCTTTTACGGATGATATTGTTCGCGAAAGCCCGCTGCTACTACTACTACAACTATGCGTTAAACCGAAGGTTAAAGGTCGGTCCTCTGCCCGTCAATGCGCTCACGACCCACCCCTGAACCCCCCCCGGTCAAAATCCACGCGCACTCAGACAAAGATGCCCCGCATAGCCTGCAAGGGGCCGTTGGGGCAAGTGCTGTTAGCAAGCAGCGACCGTGCGTCACTGGTGTTACCCATCAGCCGGAATTGAACTCTGCGCGCTCACCGCTACACCCCTGGCCACCCGGGTTCGATTCCCGCTCACGGCCACCAACACTTATCCGAACCGGCCACGGGCCTCCCCTAGGTCGACTCGGCCTCAAATGAGTACACGGTGCGGTGTAAACATCGCTGGTCCCCCCCCCCCACCTACCCACCCGGCCGGCCTTGTGAGCCACAGTGCCGGTCGCCTTCACAAGCGCTCGCTGATGCATCATCTCTCCATCGGCCTCCTGCAGAAGTCTCGCTCAAGGCTACACGGGGCGGCGATCTTTGTCTGCGCGTGGAAGTGTTGGCCCCGCGAGCAAGCGGCACGGGCTGTGAAGGTCGCGGCTGCACGTGGAGGGTGAGGGCGGGTAGCAACAAACGACCGCCCGGCCGGCCGGCCGACAGCCCGCCCGACAGCGTGGCAGCAGTAGCAGAGATAGACAAACATATACATAGAGAGACACACGCAGATATACATACAGAGATACACACACAGAGACACACAGATACATACAGAGATACACACACAGAGACACACAGATACATACACACAGTACATACAGAGACAAACATATACATAGAGAGAGACACACACAGATATACATACATAGATACACACACACACAGAGACACACACAGATATACATACAGAGATACACACACAGAGACACACAGATACATACAGAGACACACACACATACAGAGACACACACAGATACATAGATACACACACACATACAGAGACACACACAGATACATACAGAGACACACACATACAGAGACACACACAGATACATAGATACACACAGATGCATACAGAGACACACAGATACATAGATACACACACACATACAGAGACACACACAGATATACATACAGAGATACACACACAGAGACACACAGATACATACACACAGATACATACAGAGACACACACACATACAGAGACACACACAGATGCATAGAGAGACACACACAGATACATAGATACAAACACACATACAGAGACACACACAGATACATGCAGAGATACACACATACAGAGACACACACAGATACATAGATACACACAGATACATACAGAGATACACACGCACACAGATACATAGATACACACATACATACAGAGATACACATACAGAGACACACACACAGATACATAGATACACAGAGATACATGCAGAGATACACACACACACAGATACACACAGATACATACAGAGATACACACGCACACAGATACATAGACACACACACATACATACACATACATACAGAGATAGACACACACACACAGTGGCTCCCAGCGGCTCGACGCACAACACGAGGCCACGTGGCACATGTAACCCGGCGTCAGACGAAATTATCCCAAACATTGCGACCGACGTGGACAAAGATTCCTCCCACCGGCTTACCCACGAAAGGTGGCCAGCACCACGCCCGACCGCCTTTGTCTCCCCCCCAAAAAAAATTGGCGATGTTTTACGAAGCCATGCTAACACACTCGTTTGAGGCTGAGTCGACCTAGGGGACCGGCCCAGGAAAATCGTCCCTGAGCGAGAATCGGGAATCGAACCCGGGTCGCCAGGTTCGTAGACGCAGGGCGCTAACCACTACACCACCGCTCCCCCCACAATCCACATTGCAATGAACACCACCACCACCACCTAGATTTGAAGCTTTCGTGACTGCAAGGATTCATATTCTTAGGTTTTTTTCGGTAAAGTCACGTAGGTAAAAATTTTAAGTTAATAAAAGTAAAATAAAATAAAAATCACGACGTTTCGGAGGCAACACAAGCTTCCGTCTTCAGGTGGAACTGTCACAGCACGATAGCTGTATCAAGTAAAGTGGTATCTCCTGTAATCTCTCATTTACTTGATACAGCAGTCGTGCTGTGACGGTTCCACCTGAAGACGGAAGCTTGTGTTGCCTCCGAAACGTCGTGATTTTTATTTTACTTTTATTAATTTTAATTTTTTTACCTACGTGACTTCACCGAAAAAACCTAAGAATATAACCACCACCACCACCATCTCCTGAATCCGTATCGAACTCGCGTTTACTGCCGAGAGAGATCAACTTCACTGCTAACCTCGACTCCTCCTCACTCCCTTATCAACCACGCGCGTACACAAGGCAAAGATCCCCCGTGTAGCCTGTAACAGACTGTAGGGGCAAGTGCTGTTAGCGAGCAGGATCTATGAAGGCCGGCACGGCGCACGAGGTGGGGGTGGCCAGAACCACGTCCGACCGCCTTTGTCTCCCCAGTGACGATGTTTACACACCGCACCAGGTGCTCACTTGAGGCTAAGTCGACCTAGGGGAGGCCCAGAACCGGATCGGATAATCGTCTTAGATGTTTGTGGCCGTGAGCGGGAATCGAACTCGGGTGGCTCTGGGTTCTTAGCGCAGCGCGCGAACTACTGCACTACCGCTCCCCCACACATTATCTCACGTACAAAGACAAAGATCCCCCGTGTAGCCTGTAAGAGACTGTAGGGTCAAGTACCGTTAGCGAGTAGCAGCACCTATGAAGGCCGGCACGGTAACACGAGGGGGTGGGTGCCCAACACCACGCCCGGCCGCCTTTCTCTCCCCAGCGACGATGTTTACACACCGCAGCAGCTATACTCATTTAAGGCCGAGTCGACCTAGGGGGAGGCCCAGGTGTGGATCAGACAGAATCGTCAGCGGTGTCGGTGGCCGTGAGCGGGGTACGTAGCGCAGCGCGAACGGCTCATCTCCTACCGCTGACACAGCAGCAGCAGCAGCCTGCGCCGGTTTAATCCGACGCAGTCACACTGGCGCGATTGAGTATGGGGCGATGATGATGATGATGTTGTTCATGGTGTCGATGGTGAATGATGCAGACGGGTGTGGGTTGGTTGATGGTGGTGGTGCAGCTTTCCGCCCTCCCGCCCGCCCGCACCACTCACACACTGCGCGATTCATCCGCTTTCCTGCAATATTCCGTTACACGCGACCCACGGCCAAATTAAAATCAATTAGCGACGGCGTGACCTCCTCCCTCCCTCCTCCCTCCATCCCTCCCTCACCCACCACGAGCATTCCCCTGAATTAACGAACACCCTCAGCACTGAGTTGGGGGGGGGCGCAATGAATGGGTCGCTCTCACAAACCCCGAGTCGCTACCCCCGTCGGGATTGCAGCAGAACGAACACGTTGCACAAACCCTGACACTCGACACGGCTACGCGATTTTGATGTTGTTTGTTGTTGACGCCGCCGCTGCTGCTGCTGCGTCTCGCTTTTTTTTTTTAAGCGAGCAAGTTACAGCCGCGCCACGATGGTTCGTACGCGGCAAACGCGCCGACTATTTAAACAAAAAAAGTAATATTTAAAAATATTGTAAAAAAAAAAAACACGCTTTAATGAAATGTACCGTACAAGTAATGGCAGAAGTCCACGACTCCAGGAAGTGGCCCCGAAGCTTGCCATAACGAAAGGGGACCGTGGCCAATTACAGACAACGTCAGTTGAGCGTGGACAATTACATAACATATAAAAAAAGATTGTTTAAAATTGATTTTTTTTATGATAAAATATAGTATTGTCACCAGTATAACATAAGTATACCAAGTTTGCAGTCGATACGACATTGTGAAGTGGGTAAAAATGTAGTTACAATATTTTATGAGGCTATGGTGTTTCATTCAGACGCTGTCTTTCCGACAGACCTGTTCTTCACCTGAGGACGACTGCTTGCGTTGTGGCCGAAACGTCGTGAGAATTGTATTTTGTGATGTTTCATTTTTTATTATTTTATAATTTCCCTTCTACGTGACTTTACCGAAAGAACCAAGAAGATACGACAACAGACAGAGTGAGTTAAATAAAAGCGTGTTATAAAAATAACCGAAACGAGCCTACCTCTAAAATGAATTTCTCAACAAAAAACACAGTGTTTATTTTAACTGGTAAGGCGCACACTCAGCTGCCGTGTAGCTTGCTGTCAGAAGGGACCTGGCCATCACAAATGATAGCTCAGCCAAGTGGGATCATCGTAACGTGGAAATGTATAGCAGCCAAAGACTCTAAACGCGTAATGTTGATTCTAAGTGTGGAGAGAAAAACCCACGAGACCACGGGGAGAGAGAGAGACACGCAAACTCCAGGCGTCAGGGTCGACATCGAGCCCACGACCTCCTGCATACCAGGCGAGGTAGCTAACATCTCACCACGGAGAGAGAGAGACACGCAAACTCCAAATATACAGCAGCAGGCGTTAGGATCGTGATCGAACCCACGACCTCCTGTAGACCAGGCGAGGTAGTTAACATCTCACCACGAAGAGACAGACACGCAAACTACAAACATACAGCAGGCGTCAAGGTCGGGATCGAACCCACGACTTCCTGTATACCAGGTGAGATAGCTAACATCTCACCACGGAGAGACAGACACGCAAACTACAAACATACAGCAGGCGTCAAGGTCGGGATCGAACCCACGACTTCCTGTATACCAGGTGAGATAGCTAACATCTCACCACGGAGAGACAGACACGCAAACTACAAACATACAGCAGGCGTCAAGGTCGGGATCGAACCCACGACTTCCTGTATACCAGGTGAGATAGCTAACATCTCACCACGGAGAGACAGACACGCAAACTACAAACATACAGCAGGCGTCAAGGTCGGGATCAAACCCACGACTTCCTGTATACCAGGTGAGATAGCTAACATCTCACCACGGAGAGACAGACACGCAAACTACAAACATACAGCAGGCGTCAAGGTCGGGATCGAACCCACGACTTCCTGTATACCAGGCGAGGTAGTTAACATCTCACCACGGAGAGAGACACGCAAACTCCAAATATACAGCAGGCGTCAGGGTCGTTATCAAACCCACGACCTCCTGTAGACCAGGCGAGGTAGTTCACATCTAGCCAGCGTGCACTTGTGCACCACTGCCTACGCAGAATCTGTATTTGTCCTGGAGGAATCCGAAGAGCTGTGAAGCTCTTTTCACAGATGTCACGTAGGGGGCGGTCTCAGCAAGTGCCACCAACAAACAACGTCATCTCCATCGATATAAAAGGCTAAGTTCTTCTTGGTTCTTTCGGTAAAGTCACGTAGAATGGAAATAATTAAATAAAATAAAAATAAATGATAATTATTTAATGTTTTATTTTTATTATTTTATTACTTCCCTTCTACGTGACTTTACCGAAAGAACCAAGAAGATGAATCCCTGCAGTCACGAAAGCTTTACATCGAAATTTAAAGGCAAAGTTGTGACTATGTGTGTCTGTTCAAAATGTTTAGCGTACTTCCCGACATGCAACAAAGTGGAAATTTGCCATGTGGGTACTTTCCAGACTGTACACCATACAAACATTATAAAAATACACTTGTTTTTTTTTGGGGTGGGGATTTCAATAATACATATATTTTTTGCACGGCAAGTGAGCTGTGACGTCACATCTGTCACGTGACCCGCGCACGTGGAAGCGTCACACGTTGTAGTGTAGCAGGTAGCGGCGCTGCGCTACGAACCCGGCGACCCGAGTTCGATTCCAGCTCACGGCCACCACCGCTGACGATGATTTGAACCGGTCCTGGGCCTCCCCTAGGTCCACTAAGCCTCAAACAATTAACTGGTGTGGTGTGTGAACATCGCCACTGGGGAGACAAAGGCGGTCGGGCGTGGTGAATTATGTCCCGGGGGAAGCCGGGTAGTAAAGCTCGTCTCTGATAAAGGTGCTTTTTAAAGTTTGTTTTGGGGTTCGGGGTGGTGGTGGGCGAACGACACGTTCACATTCACGCGACGTAACCCAACAAACAAAAAAACCCTTTTATTTTGGATAATGTTGTTCGCGTAAGCTTCCTACGTGCTAAACCCAATGGTGTAATAAGGCAAAGGGGAAATCAACAACAACCGTAGCAGTGCAAAATCGGTAAAAGGTAAAGCACAGTCAGGAGAAACAGAAAAGTGCATGAAGTACATGAGCACACGTGGAGTGCAGGCAGCAGCAGCAGCATCATCCATTGAGGAGGGGAGTTGATGTCACTATCGCTTGATGCAGCGAGCGCCGTGGTAATAAGTCGACCGTAGTGCTCGTGTTGTAGTAGTAGGAGGTGGTGGTGCTGGTGGTGGTGCTGGTGGTGGTGCTGATGGTGGTGGTGCTGGTGGTGGTGCTGATGGTGGTGGTGATGGTGGTGGTGATGGTGCTGGTGGTGGTGGTGGTGATGGTGGTGGTGATAGTGCTGATGGTGGTGGTGCTGGTGGTGGTGATAGTGGTGGTGATGGTGGTGACGGTGCTGGTGGTGATGCTGGTGGTCATGTTACTGGGGGTGGTGGTGGTGACGATGCTGGTGGTGGTGCTGCTGGTGGTGGTGATGGTGGTCATGTCACTGGTGGTGGTGGCGGTGGTGACGGTGCTGGTGACGGTGCTGCTGGTGGTGATGGTGTTCATGTTACTGGTGGTGGTGGTGGTGACGGTGCTGGTAATGATGCTGATGGTCATGTTACTGGTGGTGGTGCGGGTAATGGTGCTGGTGGCCGTGCAGGTGTTTACCTGTGGGGATCGGGGGGGAGGCCAGGTGAGGGGGGCCCCCAGCGGCCTCGCCCGGCCCGTGGGCCCACGTGACCCTTCTCCTGGGTTCAAAGGTCACGTTCGCGACCTCCTCCGCAATCCCCGGCTCCTTCCCTTCCCCGAAGCCGCCCCCGCTGGCGCCTACGGAATCTTCACACGAGGGGGTGGGGACAGATCGAAATAAATCAATGGAATCGTAACGACACCTTAGTGATAATTGTTTTTTTACCCTTCTATCTGGCAACAAAACTGACATTTTTCTTTTTTTACAAGGAGTCATGTTTGCATAGACCACAATACCTGCAGTCATAATGCAAACAAAAAACATAACTCTGATAATGTATGCACTGTCCTTGAAGTTGATTGGTCCACACCCGAGACAGCTTTCCTTAGAGCCTAGTCTCACATGGGTTGGACCAGATGACGCCAAAAGGCGCACAACTCAAAGACAATGCACCGTCAGAGTGTGAGAGCTCGGGGTGAGCATTTACACCATTGGAACCTCATTTGCCAGTAAAAAATATGAAAATTGTTTTTTTACCCTTCTATCTGGCAACAAAACTGACACCTTTTTTTTTTACGAGGAGACATGTTTGCATTGACCACAATACCTGCAGTCATAATGCAAACAAAAACATAACTCTGATAATGTGCACTTATCAAAAAACATAACTCTGATAATGTGCACTTATCAGAGTTATGTTTTTTGTTTGCATTATGACTGCAGGTATTGTGGTCTATACAAACATGACTCCTTGTAAATGAAGGTGTCAGTTTTGTTGCCAGATAGAAGGGTAAAAAACCAATTATCATATTTTTACTGGCAAATGAGGTTCCAATGGTGGCACCTTGGTGCTTGACGTTTCAAACTACTCGTGTGAGCGTCGGCAGGTGTGGGGAGCACCCGCAAGGCGAAGCCCACCTTGTTTATATTTCTACTTAGTCGCTTACCGTCCGCGACGGGCAGACGGTGAAATAAAATGACGCGAAAAGAGTTGCAAATGTCGAAAACGTGGAGAAGCGCGAAAAAAACTCGCGTCCGTTACCTCCCTGGGCCCCGCCGCTTGGGGGGCTCCCGGCCTCCGGCTCGGCTGTCGTCCCGGGCGTGGGCTCCCCTGCGTCGCCTTGGAGTCCCCCCCGGGCACCCCCCTTTTCTCCGTGGGGGGCGAGCGGACCTGAGGGCACGTGGAGGACGAGGCTGCCGGGATGGCCATCGCCGCCGCTGGCGCCGTTGTCGTCTTCGCCGCCGGCGCTCCGGTCGTCATCGTCGTCCTCGAGGTCCTCCTCGTCCTCCTCCTCCGTGGCGTGGAGGTGGAGCTCCACCAGGGTCTGCATCTCTGGGATGGGGAGAGAGGTGGGGGCAATGTGAGACAGGAGATGAGATGGCGTGGATTGGATGAGATGGATGACATGAGATGAGATGCTCTGGATGGGATGAGATGAATGGGATGAGATGGATGGGATGAGATGTATGGGATAAGATGAGATGGATGGCAGGAGAAGGATGAGATGAGATTGGATGGGATGAGATGGATGACATGAGATGAAATGCTGTCGATGGGATGAGATTAATGATATGAGATGGTGTGAGTAGGATGACATTGATGAGATGGTGTCCACGGAAAGGGATGACAGGAGATGAGATGGCCTGGATGGGTTTGAGATGGATGGGATAAGATGATGTGGTAGGGATGGGATTGGATGAGAAATGATGGGATAGAGTGTTGGCGGTCGTGGCAAGCGACTTGCGCTCCGAAACCAGTCACCCAAGTTGGATTCTCGCTCATGATCAACATCTGCGACGATTATCTGAGCTCACCCGGGGCATTCCCAACATCGACTCAGCTGGTGGCGATGCTTAAACATCAGCATTGGGGAGACAAAGGCGGCCGGGGTGGGGGTCCGCCACACCACCCGTTTGTGTGCTGAGCTGGCCTTAATAGGCGCTCGCAAGCAGCCCCTATCACATGGGGGTCATTGTTTTCGTGCGTGTGATTTGCGGGGAGCGGTGGGTGTAGCGGTTAGCGCGCTGCGCTACGAACCCGGCGACCCGAGTTCGATTCCCGCTCACGGCACAACCACGGAGACGATTACCTGAACCGGGCTTGGGCATCCCCTAGGTCGACTCAGCCTCAAATGAGTACCCGGTGCGGTGTGTAAACATCGCCACTAGGGATACAAAGGCGGCCGGGCGTGGTGTTGGCCACCCACCCCCTCGTGTGCCGTGCCGGCCTCCATGAACGGCACTTGCCCCCAAAAGTCTGTTAAAGGCTACACGGGGGATCTTTGCCTTTGCTTCGTGATTGGACGCTGGGGGGGGTCTCACGGCTCATGGTGGGGGGCGTGTAGGAGCTGTGGTGGCCCCCCTTTCGGGGAGAATGTCCAAGTCGGCCCTCGGCTCCCTGAAACATCAACGACGTTGAACACACGCTGGGTCAACAACAACAACAACAACAACCACGACAACAGCAAACAAAAACGTCGCGACTATCCAAACCCGACAACTAGATTTTCCCGCACCTCCGATTTGCACGGCTGGTGAGGTACGGTGCAAAAAGAAGTTCAGCATACATGTATGCATAGCTCACACTCGTTTTCTTTTTTTCCACTGGCACATGCGAGCCGTGCCAGGTATATGTGGGGGCCGTCCCGCACACACCTGGCACGGCTATTTTCCATTACGGGCCGAAACTAAACCGTGATACGCGCGGCTGACCCACGCCGTGCCGGCCTTCAAGGAGCAGTGGGCGATGGAGGAGGCCATGTGCTCGGTGGCAGATGACGGGGAGCTCTGCATGCAGTTATGAGCTACCCGTCGGAGGCCGTTGGACTGCGAGAAGGGTTGCGTGCAGAACGAGAGAGAGCGAGGGAGTGAGCGAGAGAGTGACCGAGAGAGTGAGCGAGAGAGTGAGCGAGCGAGAGAGTGACCGAGAGAGTGAGCGAGAGAGTGACCGAGAGAGTGACCGAGAGAGAGAGCGAGAGAGTGACCGAGAGAGAGAGCGAGAGAGTGAGCGAGAGAGTGAGCGAGAGAGGTGAGCGAGAGAGTGAGCGAGAGAGTGACCGAGAGAGTGAGCGAGAGAGTGACCGAGAGAGTGACCGAGAGAGTGACCGAGAGAGTGAGCGAGAGAGTGAGCGAGAGAGGGAGCGAGAGAGTGATCGAGAGAGTGAGTGAGAGAGAGAGCGAGAGAGTGAGCGAGAGAGTGAGCGAGAGAGTGACCGAGAGAGTGACCGAGAGAGTGAGCGAGAGAGTGAGCGAGAGAGGGAGCGAGAGAGTGATCGAGAGCGGGAGTGAGAGAGTGAGCGAGAGAGTGAGCGAGAGAGTGAGCGAGAGAGTGAGCGAGAGAGTGAGCGAGAGGTGGGGGTTTACATAAATCAAAGTTTAAATTTAAAGAACCGTGATACGGGGTCATCGCGCGAAACGTCGGAATCTGTTTCGGGGGGAGGGCCAAGCAGGGCCCAGGGGTGGGGCCAAATGACGCGGCCACCGCGTGTGACGTCGCTCGGCGACGTTGGTGGCACGGCACGGCACGGTGTTTCAGCACTGGTGGAAAAAAAACGAACTGCAGCCGCGCTGGGCTGGCTCGGTTGTGCCAGCGGGAGAGAGAGGCGAGTGAGGCCTGGGTAGTGGGGGGGGGGGTCGTGGTTGGGGGAGGAGGAGGGGGGGTGGTGGTTGGTGGGGGGGGGTTGGTGGTGGTGGTTGGTGGGTGGGGGGAGTGGGGGGTGGGTGGGGTGGTGAGTCGTGGTTGGTTAGTGGGGGGGGGGGGGGGTTGGTGGTGGTGGGTGGTTGGTGGGTGGGTGTGGTGGTGGTGGTGGGTGGTTGGTGGGTGGGTGTGGTGGTGAGTCGTGGTTGGTGGGTGGGTGGGGGGTTGGTGGTGGTGGGTGGGTGGGTGTGGTGGTGAGTCGTGGTTGGTGGGTGGGTGGGGGGGTGGTGGTGGGTGGGTGGGTGTGGTGGTGAGTCGTGGTTGGTGGGTGGGTGGGGGGTTGGTGGTGGTGGGTGGGTGGGTGTGGTGGTGAGTCGTGGTTGGTGGGTGGGTGGGGGGTTGGTGGTGGTGGGTGGGTGGGTGTGGTGGTGAGTCGTGGTGGGTGGGTGGGTGGGGGGTTGGTGGTGGTGGGTGGGTGGGTGTGGTGGTGAGTCGTGGTTGGTGGGTAGGTGGGGGGTTGGTGGTGGTGGGTGGGTGGGTGTGGTGGTGAGTCGTGGTTGGTGGGTGGGTGGGGGGTTGGTGGTGGTGGGTGGGTGGGTGTGGTGGTGAGTCGTGGTTGGTGGGTGGGTGGGGGGTTGGTGGTGGTGGGTGGGTGGGTGTGGTGGTGAGTCGTGGTTGGTGGGTGGGTGGGGGGTTGGTGGTGGTGGGTGGGTGGGTGTGGTGGTGAGTCGTGGTTGGTGGGTGGGTGGGTGGGGGGTGAGTCTCACCTCTCCGTGCTCCCCATCTCTGTCATCATCTGTGGGGGAGAGTGGCACCAGGAGGACACCCGCTGTGAGTTTGACACGGAACCATTTCCCCCACCCCTCACCCCCCACCAATCCACACAGGTAAACGCCTGCACCTCCACGGCCACCAAAACAAAAACAAAGATCCCCCGGGTAGCCTAAACATGCCGTCGGGGCAAGTGCAGTTAGCGAGTAGCAGCACCTGTGAGGGTGCGGGTGGCCGGCACTACGCCCGACCGCCTTTGTCTCCCCGAGGGCGATGTTTTTTTTACACACCACTGCATGCACCGGGTACTCATTTGAGGCTGAGTCGACTTAGGGGGGGACCCAGGACCGGTTCGGTGTTGGTGGCCGGGTGGGTTGACTCTCCAGCACACCGGCGAGCGCTGTGCGACTGACTATTTGGCGTGTCTTGTTGTTTACGCGACAAACCGTGACCAGTGCCGGATGAAGCAAAGTGTGGGGCCTGTATAGCAAATTATGTTATAAAGGAGCCCCAAATATAAAAAATACATAAATATTAAACACACACATGTTTTACTCGCACAGTAAAGTAATTGCATTTTTTCATTTGCTATACGGCCAGACAGTACGACAAATCGCTCACATTAAACACCCAGTCGTTCATAAAAGTCGAAGGCGGTATAGTACTATAGTAGTAGAGCAAGTGCAGAATCACTGCACCGGAGATAATAGCTTGAAAGCATCGTCGTCATCATCCTCGTCATCGTCGTCGTCATCATCATCGTCGTCGTCATCACACGACCATGGGTGGAGATAATGGCTTGAAATCATTTAGCGCGGAGCCCTTGAAAGTGCGGGGCCCGTAGCTACTACACATGTAGTAGTAGCTACTACACGTGTAGTAGTAGCTACTACTACACGTGTAGTAGTAGCTACTACACGTGTAGTAGTAGCTACTACACGTGTAGTAGCTGCTACTACATATGTAGTAGCTACTACACATGTAGTAGCTACTACTACACATGTAGTAGCTACAACAAATGTATATGATTTAGCTACTTTTGCTCCTACGATCATCCGGCACCGAACCTTACTGAATTCGCGTGGTTCCTGCGTTGGCTGTCGGGCTCAACGACGCATTTATATTGACGCGATCTTACCCCACAATAAGCTTGGTCGCGAAAGCCTCCACCACCACCACCTCCCACCACCACCACGACTAAGTGTTCAACCGAATTATCATAATTGCGCTCTTCGCCGCCTGCTTCACAGAGGACGTTTAAACAGGTCTGACGTCAATCGGCAAGAGTGGGGCCGTTGTGTGTGGCAGCAGCGTGCGTCGACAATTCCACATGTGCCAAACGCGTAAATTGCGGTCGCAAATTTTACTCTAATGAGGGTAGTGGTGGGGGTGATGGTGGTGGGGGTGGTGGTGGTGGTAGTGGTGGGGGTGATGGTGATGGGGGTGGTGGTGGTGGTAGTGGTGGGGGTGGTGGTGGGGGTGGTGGTGGTAGTGGTGGGGGTGGTAGTGGTAGTGGTGGGGGTAGTGGTGGGGGTGGTGGTGGTAGTGGTGGGGGTGATGGTGGTGGGGGTGATGGTGGTGGGGGTGATGGTGGTGGTAGTGGTGGGGGTGATGGTGGCGGGGGTGATGGTGGTGGGGGTGATGGTGGTGGGGGTGATGGTGGTGGTGGGGGTGGTGGGGGTGATGGTGGTGGTGGTGGTTGAGCGATACAGACGAAGCAATCATCGTCTCCCACCGGCTGACGTAGCGGGGTGGAGGTGTCCTTACAAAACGTGACCCGTCCTCGTCGCGTCTGAGTTCCCAAGCCCTCTGCTCGGGCTGCAATCGACGTGAAACTCGCCAGCGCAACAGTGCTTTGTCTTAACCAGGGTGGCACGCACACCACATCCACCGCCCCCCCCATTCTGCAGCGCCGGATTAGTGCGGGGCCTGTAGAATATGATGTTATAAAGGGGTCCTAAATAAATAAAAAACGTGAATATTAAAACACGTTTTTTTTAACTTGCATAGTAAAATAATTGTCTTTTTTTCATTTGCTATACAGCCAGACGATACGGCAAATCGCTAACCATATACACCTAGACGTTCATAAAAGTCGAAGGCGGTATAGTACTATAGTAATAGAGCGAGTGCAGAATCACTGAACCGGAATTGATAGCTTGAAAGCGTTTAGCGCGGGGCCCTTGAAAGCGCGGGCCTTGAAAGTGTGGGGCCCGTAGCATCTGTAGCTACTTGTGCTACTCGAATCATCATAATTCTTGCACGACCCCTCTCTCTCTTGTCTCTGGGGGTGCGAGATGCCCTTTCTGGGGTGTGTGAGACATGGGCAGAATTCATATTCTTTGTTAAAGTCACGCAGATAGAACATTAAAATAAGTTCACTTTATTTGGATGATTTTATTATTTTATCTACGTGACTTTACCGAAAGACCAAAGAATATGAATTCCTGCAGTCACGAAAGCTTTAAGTCGAGATTCATGGCCGGAACTTTATTTTTTTTTAGAAGGTAAATCATCGAAAAGACAAGTTAAGCACGGGGCACCTTTCAGAGTACAACTTTGTTTCATCAAACCTTTTTGTTGTTGATGTTAACATGATAAAAAAAAACTAATATTTCGATTGAGACCCAGATGGTGATGCAAGGCTGCTCTGAAGCTATCCCTCCGTCCCATCTTGTGAATAATAAACTTTCAAAAATGTTTTTTTCAGATTTAGTGCAAGTTCTTCTCTCACATTCTTGGCCACCCTTTCATTTGGTGGTGGTGGTGGTGGTGGCTGGGTCTGTTGGGGGCGGGGGTGTCTTTTATTTTCTTTACGGCGATTTTATGACGGCAGCGAGGGAGAACGAGAGCCGGTCCAGTGCCCCTGCAGCTGGCAATGATTCATTTATACTGAGCGCCCCCCACCCCGCCACTCAGTTGTGACGCACATCGTCATCATCGTCGTCGTCGTCGTCATCGTCATCGTCGTCATCATCGTCGTCGTCGTCATCGTCGTCGTCGTCGTCGTCATCATCGTCATCATCGTCGTCATCATCGTCGTCATCGTCGTCGTCATCGTCGTCATCGTCGTCATCATCGTCGTCGTCATCATCGTCGTCATCATCGTCGTCATCGTCATCATCGTCGTCATCATCGTCATCATCATCGTCGTCGTCGTCATCATCGTCGTCATCATCGTCGTCATCATCATCGTCATCATCGTCATCATCGTCGTCGTAGTCATAATCATCGTCGTCGTCATCACGTCGTCATCATCGTCATCATCATCGTCATCATCGTCGTCATCATCGTCGTCGTCGTCATCATCGTCATCGTCGTCATCGTCGTCATCGTCGTCATCACACGACCATGGGTGGAGATAATAAAGTTTTTTTAGTTAGATCGCGTGAATATATAACTGTGTCGTTAAACCCGCCACCACCCGACACAGCCAACTAGTAAGGTTTGTCACGTAGCCAGAACGTGGCCAATTCGTCACTAGTACAGCACTAGTGTGTAGTATATAGTGTAGTATACTAGTACAGCACTAGTGTGTAGTATATAGTGTAGTATACTAGTACAGCACCACCGGTTGTGTGTTGGAGAGCCAAGCCACAACATTTCCAATCCGAGTACGACGTTTCGCCAGTAATTACAACCAGCTTCATCAGGCGACAGACAGATTTGTGGAAAAGTCCACCTCCTTCGTTCCTTATATAGATATAAACAGCAGCAGGCGTCAGGGTTTCTGATTCTGACTGATCCGGTTGGAGAGCAGGCCAGCCATCAGCTAGCCAGGAAACTCGTGGCATGGATTATTGTAAAAGTTCTAGATTTGAAGCTTTCGTGACTGCAAGGATTCATATTCTTAGGTTTTTTCCGGTAAAGTCACGAAGGTGAAAAATTAAAATAAATAAAAGTAAAGTAAAAATAAAATAAAAATCACGACGTTTCGGAGGCAACACAAGCTTCCGTCTTCAGGTGGAACCGTCACAGCACGACTGCTGTAAAAGTCCTGCATTACCCAGGGCAGCCTCACTCACTGCCATGACAAATCAATGTTTTATTGTACCAGGCAAGGCCCACGCTGAGCTGCAATGTAACTCTTATTCAGAAGCCACCTGGCTCACGCAAATTATAGCTCGCAAAAATTGGCTTATCATTTCGACATTCATCGCAAGCCAAATACTCTAAACGCACGTTGATTCTAAATGTGGAGGAAAAATCCACGCGACCACGAGGGAGAGAGAAACTCCAAATATAAAGCCGTCGCGGTCCAACTCACGACCTCCTGTATGCCAGGCGAGGGAGTTAACATTTCCAAGCCACCAATGATCCACACACACAGAGAGAGCCATAGACTCGCATAGACTGAGTTGTGATTAAACCACATTCCTCCTTGCACTGGGAGAGAGAGAGAGAAGCTTGTGTTGCCTCTGAAACGTCGGGATTTAATTGAGTTGTTTTTTCACTTATTGATTTTTTACCTACGTGACTTTACCGAAAAAAAAACAAAGAGTATGAATCCTTGCAGTCACAAAACTTCCAATCTAGACCTATACATCACTTGAGAAGCATCCCAGCTGGCTCATGGAGTCGAGTCGACTCGAATCAACCTCTGGTGGGGGGTGGGGGGATGTGTGATGTGTGGGATCGATTCTCACCTGGGGATGTCTGGTCGTTGAGAAGGAAGAGGGTGGCTGGGGTTGGTCGACGCTTCCTCAGCTGCAGCACGCAAACAAAAACAACAACAACACGCGCGGTGTGTGAACACGTGGGCCCGTGCTCTGTCCACTGCTGGATGGAGGAGTCGTGGTGATGATGTGTTGTCTATCTGCTACTGGATGAAGGCTCTGCCCATCATCATCATAAACTAACACACACATCACCCTACCAGCCATCACTACCATCACCCAAACAACCATCACTACCATCACCCTACCAACCATCACCACCATCACCCTACCAACCATCACCACCATCACCCTATCAACCATCACCACCATCACCCTACCATCCACCACTACCATCCCCCTACCATCCATCACTACCATCACCCTACCAACCACCACTACCATCACCCTACTATCCATCACCACCATCACCCTACCATCCATCACCACCATCACCCTACCATCCACCACCACCATCACCCTACCAACCATCACCACCATCACCCTACCATCCACCACCACCATCACCCTACCAACCATCACCACCATCACCCTACCATCCACCACCACCATCACCCTACCAACCATCACCACCATCACCCTACCATCCACCACCACCATCACCCTACCAACCATCACTATCATCACCCTACCATCCACCACCACCATCACCCTACCATCCACCACCACCATCACCCTACCATCCATCACTACCATCACCCTACCAACCATCACTATCATCACCCTACCATTCACCACCACCATCACCCTACCATCCACCACCACCATCACCCTACTATCCATCACTACCATCACCCAACCATCCATCAACACGTGACCATCCACCAACACGTGACATTTCTAGGGATGAGATTTTTCTTGGGGGGGGGAACTTTTACAAATTCTTATTTCAGATATTGAAGGGGCATCCTCGGATGCCCTCCGCTGCGACTACTTGCAAGACGACGATGCATTCGCAGGGCAAGAGACGATCGCGATGACCGCAGCGTGGAGAGAGGAGAGATGTAGGGGGGCTGTGAGAGAGCAAGCAGAGAGAGAGATTGAGAGAGCGCAGAGGGTGAGAGAGAGAACGAGGGCTGGCGAGTGAGATAGGTATGAGAGAGATAGAGAGAGAGAGGGTGGGGGGGGCCTGGTTTTCAGAGAGTGACAGAGTTTATGGAGATAAAGAGAGATGACACGGGGTTTTAGAGAGAGAGAGATGGGGGGGGGGGGAATGGAGGGTTTATGAGTGAGAGGGGAGCGACATGATAGGGAAAGGGGGTTAATGAGGGGGGAGAGATAATGTAAAAAAAACATAATATTACAAATATTACATAGAAAACACCGGGGGAACATAGACATGTAGTAGGGGGAGAGGGGGTAGAGAGAGGGGGTAGAGAGAGAGAGGGGGGTTAGAGAGAGGGGGGGGTAGAGAGAGAGAGGGTAGAGAGAGAGAGAGGGGGTAGAGAGAGAGAGAGGGGGTAGAGAGAGAGAGGGGGGGTAGAGAGAGAGGGGGTAGAGAGAGGGGGTAGAGAGAGAGAGGGGGTAGAGAGAGAGAGGGGGGTAGAGAGAGAGGGGGGGGTAGAGAGAGAGGGGGGTAGAGAGAGGGGGTAGAGAGAGAGAGAGGGGGTAGAGAGAGAGAGGGGGGGTAGAGAGAGAGGGGGGTAGAGAGAGGGGGTAGAGAGAGAGAGAGGGGGGGTTAGAGAGAGGGGGTAGAGAGAGAGAGGGGGTTAGAGAGAGAGGGGGGGGGTAGAGAGATGGGGTAGAGAGAGAGAGAGGGGGTAGAGAGAGAGAGGGGGGGTAGAGAGAGGGGGTAGAGAGAGAGAGGCAACGGGTAAGAGGAGCAAAGAGTGAAATCTATTGTGAAATATTTCATTTAAAAAGGGGGGTGGGGGGGGGGGTTACATAAAGCAAAGCATTAATAAAAAACGAAATGATGAACGAAGCAAAGTGCCGACTACACCGAGCATCTTCTTGTTTCCTCTGATCGTAAAAAAGAAAGAAAAAAAAGAGGTGGGGGATAGAGGGTTTATGAGTGAGTGAGACGGGAGCGTCAGGGTCGGCACAAGAGGAGGAGGGGGGGGGGGTTGTGAGGGGGTGGTGGTGGTGGGGTGAGCGACCGAGGCAGTACAGAGAGAGAGAGAGATGAGATGGAGTGGAGAGTTAGAAAGTTTACAGCACACGGGAGGAGGGGGGGAGGCGTTGCCTAACTGCGCGCCGAACAGCAACTATCGACCCTCCTGGCTTGGGCGGCCAAACAAAGACAAAGGTCCCCCGTGTAGCAACAACAGACTGTTGGGGCAAGTGCTGTTGGCGAGCTGCACCCTATGAAGACCGGCACGGCTCACTCGGGGTTGGGCGGCCAGCACCACGCCCGGCCGCCTTTGTCTTCCCAGTGGCTTTGTTTGCGACACACCAGGTACTAATTTGAGGCTGAGTCGACCTAGGGGAGGCCCAGGAACGGTTCGGACGATCGTCACTGGCGGTGGTGGTGGCCGTGAGCGAGAATCGAACTCGGGTGGGCGGGATTCGGCTGACCCCAAACAAACATGACCACACAGACAGCTCCTCAGCGTTCGCCAACAACAACAACATCAGACAAACACGAAAACTAACCGCTCCAGCAATATAACAAGCGACCATTGCACTCAAGGGATACGAGACTACCACGGCCGGCCCGCTAAAATTAGAAACGGGATTTTGTTTTACCGGATTTAAATTGTTTTTATTTAATTCCCCCCCACCACCACACCTCCCCTCTAATACCCGATTAGTGCGGTCGTGGTGAAAGCGACGGTTCAGCTGTCGCTTTCACGGCCGACGCTTCAGAAGGGGGGTTGGCTAGAGAGGTCACGGGCGTCATCGAAAGAGGCCGCTGGGCCGTATCGAGAAGGACTGAAGCAGAGGTCGCAACCGGGTACCCGATACCCGTACCCTACCCGATACCCGGCTACCCGTACCCGGCCAGGTACGGGTACCCGTTTGCGACCCTGGTGCGGCCGGGTACGGGTACAGGTAAGGAATCAAAACCCGTTCGCGACCTCTGGTTGGTGGGTGAGTGCGTGGGTGCGTGGGTGAGTGGGTGAGTGCGTGGATGAGTGAATGGGTGAGTGAGTTCGTGAGTGGGTGAGTGGGTGAGTGAGTGGGTGAGTGGGGAGTGAGTGGGTGAGTGGGTGAGTGAGTGGGTGAATTAGTGGGTGGGTGAGTGAGTGGGAGAGTTTGCGACCCTGGTGCATCCGGGTACGGGTACGGGTAGGCCGTGAGTCACTGGTGAGTAACCGTTTGTCACTCATTTCCCAACGTCTTGTCTCTTCTCACAATTCAAGTTCCTAGAATCAACCCACCCGCGCCTGCAACATGGCTTCATCCCAGAGGTCGCAATCAGGTACCCGATACCCGTACCCTACCCGTACCCGGTCGGGTACGGGTAGGGTACGGGTACGGCTGGGTACGGGTACCCGTTTGCGACCCTGGTGCGGCCAGGTACGGGTACGGGTAAGGAATCAAAACCCGTTTGCGACCTCTGGACTGAAGCCGTATCGAGAGAGGCCACGGGAAAAAAAGTCGCGGGCTCTAGTTGGTTCGCGGGCTTCACGATGTTTATTATCGGGATCGAACCCATGACCTCCTGGAGACCAGGCGAGGTAGTTAACATCTCCTAGCCACCGTGATGATGAGAGAGACACCGCAAACTACAAATATACAGCAGCAGGCGTCAGGGTAGGGATCGAACCCACCACCTCCTGTAGACCAGGCGAGGTAGTTAACATCTCCTAGCCACCGTGGTGATGAGAGAGACACCGCAAACTACAAATATACAGCAGCAGGCGTCAGGGTAGGGATCGAACCCACCACCTCCTGTAGACCAGGCGAGGTAGTTAACATCTCCTAGCCACAGTGATGATGAGAGAGACACCGCAAACTACAAATATACAGCAGCAGGCGTCAGGGTAGGGATCGAACCCACCACCTCCTGTACACCAGGCGAGGTAGTTAACATCTCCTAGCCACCGTGATGATGATGATTAGAGAGAGACACGCAAACTCCAAATACACAGCAGGCGTCAGGGTCGGGATCGAACCCACGCCCTCCTGTACACCAGGCGAGGCAGTTAACATCTCTCGTGACCCAGACATCGTTCCCTCCTCCTGACCTTCCTCGCTATCGCGAGCAAATTGTCCAAAATGCGCACTCGTCATTAAAAGCACAGAGGCGGAGACGAGACAAAGAGAGAGAGAGAAGAAAAACAATGAATCAATTGAGACTCGATAATGGAAATTCCTAAGAGATAATGATTGTCTTATTTGAGTTTGCCGTGTCTGCTGGCACCCGTCGCTTGCTAGGGCGTAACGGAGGCCTACAGAGTAAAAATGTACGAATGTCAGTGCTGGATTATCGTAGTAGCTATTAAACATGTGTAGTAGCTACTACTGCGTGTGCAGTAGTAGCTACTACATGTACAGTAGCTACTACACTACTACATGTGCAGTAGCTACTACATGTGTCGTATCTGGATCGAATCCATGACTACACGTGTAGTAGCTACATCATACGTAGTAGCTACATCATATGTAGTAGCTACTACACGTGTAGTAGTTACATCATACGTAGTAGCTACTACACGTGTAGTAACTACATCATACGTAGTAGCTACATCATATGTAGTAGCTACTACACGTGTAGTAGCTACATCATACGTAGTAGCTACATCATATGTAGTAGCTACTACACGTGTAGTAGCTACATCATACGTAGTAGCTACTACACGTGTAGTAGCTACATCATACGTAGTAGCTACTACACATGTAGTAGTAGCTACTACACGTGTAGTAGCTACATCATACGTAGTAGCTACTACACATGTAGTAGTAGCTACTACATATGTAGCAGCTACGGGCCCCGCACTTTCAAGGGCCCCGCGATAAATGCTTTCAAGCTACCAATTCCGGTTCAGTGATTCTGCACTTGCTCTATCACTATAGCACTATACCGCCTTCAACTTTTATGAACGACTGGGTGTTTAAGGTTATCGATTTGTCTATTATCTGGCTGTATAGCAAATGAAAAAATACAATTACTTTACAATGCGACTAAAAAAAATCTGTGTTTTAATATTTACGTGTTTTTTTTTTAAATGTAGTGCCCCTTGATTACATAATATTCTACAGGCCCCGCATTTCACTTAATCCGGCACTGACGCATGTTGAATTCCTTTCGCAACCGTATGTCGCCAAACAGCGCTCATCGGTTGGCTAAAATAACAACAATAACAACAACAACGACGAGAAGACGTGACCGTGAAGAACGATTTGTTCTCTCCACACCGATCAAGTGCCAATGCGATAATTTTGTTGTCATGAGTTTGATAATTGTGTCGAGGATAAATGGCCGCCTGCCCAAATGGTAAACAGCGTGTCCTTGCCGATACACACGCCAGCCAGGATTAGGTAAAGCGAGCATCACTGCTGATGAGACACTGAATATCAAAACCAGTGCTGGCGTTGGCTTCAAGCGAGCCGGACTGCTGATGATGCCCTGAATATCAAAACCAGTGCTGGCTTATAAACACGTGGTAGTTCCGATTTAAAGCTTTCGTGACTGCAGGGATTCATCTTCTTGGTTCTTTCGGCAAAGTCACGTAGAAGGGAAATAATAAAATAATAAAATTTATAAATAAAATAATTATTTCTTTATGTTTTATTTTTTCTTATTTTATTATTTTCCTTCTACGTGACTTTACCGAAATAACCAAGAACACGTGGGAGTTCGTCAGCATTGGCTTCAAGCGAGCCGGACTGCTGATGAGACACGTGATGTGGGATCTGGTCCAGAGCTGACGGGATGTGTGAAAAAGATACCCGTGCTAAAATATCTTACGTCAAGGGACGTGTGCGTATGAAGGAGGGATATGTAGTCTGTGGGGAGCGGTGGTGCAGCGGTTAGCGCCGCGCTGCGCTATGAACCCGGCGACCCGGGTTCGATTCCCGCTCACGGCAAACACCCAGCGACGCTCATCTGAACCGGACGTCTGGCCAGGCATGGAAGAGTAGGCCAAGTATGCGCCCTATCCAGAGGACACCGCTGTAGGGATCCCCTCGAGAGGAGGCAGTGACACGAGCGAGCTGATTGCAGGGGCTGCGCCTTTAGCTTCACCATCAAGCCCTCGACGGAGCACCGCGTGCAAGGCAGCGATGTGCCCGATCACGCGCGTTGACAGAACACGCGACTCAGCCGCAACGCTCACCGCCGCCTTGCGCAATGGCTCGGCCCCTATTCCAACGACGCTCACTTTCTCCGTGTCCCTTTGCATTGAGACAGCGGGTGGGTGGGTGGGTGATCGATGCAGTAGGCCAGGCCGCGGCACAGTTACCGTGCAGGAAGAAGAATAAAAGTTCAAGTCGAAAGTGCCGCGACAAAATACAGTGAAGTTACGTAGAATGGAAATAATAAAATAATAAAAATCAAACATAATAATATAATACAATATTTATTTCCATTCTACGTGACTTTACCGAAAGAACCAAGAAGATGAATCCCTGCAGTCACGAAAGCTTTAAATCGAAATTTAAAACACAGTAAGACAAAGACAAAGATCCCCCGTATAGCCTTTGAAAGACTGTCGGGGCAAGTGCTGTTAGCGAGTGGCACGTATGAAGGCCGGTGTGGGTAGCCAGTACCACGTCTGGCCGCCTTTGTCTCCCCAGTAGCGGTGTTTACATATCGCACTAGGTGCTCATTTGAGGCTGAGTCGACCTAGGGGAGGCCCGGGACCGGTTCAAATAATCGTCACCGGTGGTGGTGTTGGTCTTGAGCGGGAATAAAACCCGGGTCGCCGGGTTCCTAGCGCAGCGCGCTAACCACTGCACCACCGCTCCCCACAACAACAATATACAATAATAATAAGACACAGCAAGCACAGTTAACACAAGTCACATGCACACACACGCACACACAATGATCTCACCAAACAGCGTTCGCACAGGGCGAACGCTGTTTCTTAGCCAGTGCTGTGTACTTCACACAGCACGCTGCCACCGCTCCCCAATAGATATAGATACAAAGATCCCCCGTGTAGCCTTAACAGACTGTAGGGGCAAGTGCTGTTAGCGAGCAGCACCT